>NW_027640475.1:600000-864706 GCF_949752795.1 Hyperoodon ampullatus | reverse complement strand
TTAGGGAACAGAATGCACTCCTCCAGAGAGGCAGTTGGCAATTTACATCCCGCCCATCAGCATAACAAGGCTCCCTGTTCTCCAGGGCCTGTCTTGCCTTTCTTGTTCTTACACATTTTGTGGATGTCCCTTTTGACCGGTGGGAAGTGATACTTCTTTGTAGTGCAGATTTGCATTGCCCGCTTGCTTGCTTGGCCAAAAAGGGCGTATGCGTTTTCTCCTGAATATATTCAGGAGAAAACGCATACGCCCTTTTTGGCCAAGTGCATCATTGTCGAAGTTGTGCCCCTCTTCCTGTGCTTTAAAGGTGATTCCAACGTACCTCTTGAAATCTGTTTCCTGCTATTCTGCCTCGCTTTCAAGTCCGCCTCGTTGCCTTCCCTCAACAGATTTTTGGACGATAGTTGTCCTTTATTACTCGGCCAGTTTGTGAATTGCTGTGCCCCTGAGCTCCATTTTTCAACTCGTTTTTGGTGAGCTGACCGCAAGTCCAAAATTTTGGTTCAGGACCTATACTGGTTCCCGGTGGGTGGCTGAGAATTTGGTTAATTCTTCTTCCTGCCGGGAAATTACAGTGATATGTGCCCGTCCAAATGCCTAACAGCTACTCTCTCATTGGTTCTCCCTCTTCCCTTTCATCCTCTGCCAAATTGGCAACCTGTGCGAACCAAGAGGTTAAGGGGCTGTCTCTCCAAGTTGGGAGGTTGATAGTAAAGCAGACGGAAAGTCAAACCGGAGCACCAGGAGAGGGACTATGCGTTGAGTTTTAGAAACCTTTCGTATTCACAGTGTGTCCGTTCTCTAGGTTTCCCGCACATGTTATAGCTGTAGTAATATTCCCTTCAACATGGAGAGTTCGGACCCATGGAATGGGTGCCATGCATTATTGCTTTAAAGGGTCTGCATTTGCTCACCCAATCTCACCAATCGTCTCAGTCCCAAGTGTCCCTCCTTATGCCACATCCAGCTGTCGTTGTAGATAGGGTCATTCCAGCCTTCATCACAGACCCTGAAGGAATTGTAAAGAATTTCCCAGTTTTTTTGTTTTGTTTTTGAAATTCCTTTTTATAGTGGGTTTGAGCTGATTCTCGCTGCCATGTTTATGCCAGTCTAGACACACTTGATTCCCTTACGGAGACATATCAATACATAGGTTTTAAGATTCTTACTAGTCAGATATTTTCCTCTGCGGGAAATATGGGGTTTTGAGTCCCTTTCGCTGAGGATGGTGTCGGTCTTGTCTATTCCATAGTTGGTTTTTGGAACGGTACCTGTGCTTATATCAAACTCTGGTTTTATGCATCACCCCACCTCTCCTTCCCCCTTAAGCAGGTATAAGAGTGTTTTCTAAATGTGAGACACTGTTCTCTTTCCTAACTCAGTTCAAGTGTAGCCATGTTTACAGGATCTTCATAAGTGATATCTTATGATAAGTTTCTTTTTCTGTGTGACTTATTTCACTTAGAATCATCGTACCTGAATCCACCCATTTTGCTGCTACTGGTCTTATGACATTGATTTCATGGCTGAGGGATATTCCATCGTACGTAAGTACCACAATTTTTTGAACCATGTTTATATTTTCTGGGATACTTAAGGTGTATCCAAGTTGAGGTCCTTGTATGCAGTGCAGCCCTAAATTTTGGGGTGGCTCTGTCTTATTGATTTTCAGTTTTCCCAAGGTATATTCCCTAGACTGGTAGTGCCCTTGGCTCTGTAGCTCTGTTCTTTACTTGTTTTAGGGAACAGAATGCACTCCTCCAGAGAGGCAGGTGGCAATTTACATCCCGCCCATCAGCATAACAAGGCTCCCTGTTCTCCAGGGCCTGTCTTGCCTTTCTTGTTCTTACACATTTTGTGGATGTCCCTTTTGACCGGTGGGAAGTGATACTTCTTTGTAGTGCAGATTTGCATTGCCCGCTTGCTTCCTTGGCCAAAAAGGGCGTATGCGTTTTCTCCTGAATATATTCAGGAGAAAACGCATACGCCCTTTTTGGCCAAGTGCATCATTGTCGAAGTTGTGCCCCTCTTCCTGTGCTTTAAAGGCGATTCCAACGTACCTCTTGAAATCTGTTTCCTGCTATTCTGCCTCGCTTTCAAGTCCGCCTCGTTGCCTTCCCTCAACAGATTTTTGGACGATAGTTGTCTTTTATTACTCGGCCAGTTTGTGAATTGCTGTGCCCCTGAGCTCCATTTTTCAACTCGTTTTTGGTGAGCTGACCGCAAGTCCAAAATTTTGGTTCAGGACCTATACTGGTTCCCGGTGGGTGGCTGAGAATTTGGTTAATTCTTCTTCCTGCCGGGAAATTACAGTGATATGTGCCCGTCCAAATGCCTAACAGCTACTCTCTCATTGGTTCTCCCTCTTCCCTTTCATCCTCTGACAAATTGGCAACCTGTGCGAACCAAGAGGTTAAAGGGGCTGTCTCTCCAAGTTGGGAGGTTGATAGTAAAGCAGACGGAAAGTCAAACCGGAGCACCAGTAGAGGGACTATGCGTTGAGTTTTAGAAACCTTTCGTATTCACAGTGTGTCCGTTCTCTAGGTTTCCCGCACATGTTATAGCTGTAGTAATATTCCCTTCAACCTGGAGAGTTCGGACCCATGGAATGGGTGCCATGCATTATTGCTTTAAAGAGTCTGCATTTGCTCACCCAATCTCACCAATCGTCTCAGTCCCAAGTGTCCCTCCTTATGCCACATCCAGCTGTCGTTGTAGATAGGGTCATTCCAGCTTTCATCAGAGACCCTGAAGGAATTGCAAAGAATTTCCCAGTTTTTTTGTTTTGTTTTTGAAATTCCTTTTTATAGTGGGTTTGAGCTGATTCTCGCTGCCATGTTTATGCCAGTCTAGACACACTTGATTCCCTTACGGAGACATATCAATACATAGGTTTTAAGATTCTTACTAGTCAGATATTTTCCTCTGCGGGAAATATGGGGTTTTGAGTCCCTTTCACTGAGGACGGTGTAGGTCTTTTCTATTCCATAGTTGGTTTTTGGAACGGTACCTGTGCTTATATCAAACTCTGGTTTTATGCATCACCCCACCTCTCCTTCCCCCTTAAGCAGGTATAAGAGTGTTTTCTAAATGTGAGACACTGTTCTCTTTCCTAACTCAGTTCTAGTGTAGCCATGTTTACAGGATCTTCATAAGTGATATCTTATGATAAGTTTCTTTTTCTGTGTGACTTATTTCACTTAGAATCATCGTACCTGAATCCACCCATTTTGCTGCTACTGGTCTTATGACATTGATTTCATGGCTGAGGTATATTCCATCGTACGTAAGTACCACAATTTTTTGACCAATGTTTATATTTTCTGGGATACTTAAGTTGTATCCAAGTTGAGGTCCTTGTATGCAGTGCAGCCCTAAATTTTGGGGTGGCTCTGTCTTATTGATTTTCAGTTTTCCCAAGGTATATTCCCAAGACTGGTAGTGCCCTTGGCTCTGTAGCTCTGTTCTTTACTTGTTTTAGGGAACAGAATGCACTACTCCAGAGAGGCAGTTGTCAATTTACATCCCGCCCATCAGCATAACAAGGCTCCCTGTTCTCCAGGGCCTGTCTTGCCTTTCTTGTTCTTACACATTTTGTGGATGTCCCTTTTGACCGGTGGGAAGTGATACTTCTTTGTAGTGCAGATTTGCATTGCCCGCTTGCTTGCTTGGCCAAAAAGGGCGTATGCGTTTTCTCCTGAATATATTCAGGAGAAAACGCATACGCCCTTTTTGGCCAAGTGCATCATTGTCGAAGTTGTGCCCCTCTTCCTGTGCTTTAAAGGCGATTCCAACGTACCTCTTGAAATCTGTTTCCTGCTATTCTGCCTCACTTTCAAGTCCGCCTCGTTGCCTTCCCTCAACAGATTTTTGGACGATAGTTGTCCTTTATTACTCGGCCAGTTTGTGAATTGCTGTGCCCCTGAGCTCCATTTTTCAACTCGTTTTTGGTGAGCTGACCGCAAGTCCAAAATTTTGGTTCAGGACCTATACTGGTTCCCGGTGGGTAGCTGAGAATTTGGTTAATTCTTCTTCCTGCTGGGAAATTACAGTGATATGTGCCCCTCCAAATGCCTAACAGCTACTCTCTCATTGGTTCTCCCTCTTCCCTTTCATCCTCTGCCAAATTGGCAACCTGTGCGAACCAAGAGGTTAAAGGGGCTGTCTCTCCAAGTTGGGAGGTTGATAGTAAAGCAGACGGAAAGTCAAACCGGAGCACCAGGAGAGGGACTATGCGTTGAGTTTTAGAAACCTTTCGTATTCACAGTATGTCCGTTCTCTAGGTTTCCCGCACATGTTATAGCTGTAGTAATATTCCCTTCAACCTGGAGAGTTCGGACCCATGGAATGGGTGCCATGCATTATTGCTTTAAAGGGTCTGCATTTGCTCACCCAATGTCACCAATCGTCTCAGTCCCAAGTGTCCCTCCTTATGCCACATCCAGCTGTCGTTGTAGATAGGGTCATTCCAGCCTTCATCAGAGACCCTGAAGGAATTGTAAAGAATTTCCCAGTTTTTTTGTTTTGTTTTTGAAATTCCTTTTTATAGTGGGTTTGAGCTGATTCTCGCTGCCATGTTTATGCCAGTCTAGACACACTTGATTCCCTTACGGAGACATATCAATACATAGGTTTTAAGATTCTTACTAGTCAGATATTTTCCTCTGCGGGAAATATGGGGTTTTGAGTCCCTTTCGCTGAGGATGGTGTAGGTCTTGTCTATTCCATAGTTGGTTTTTGGAACGGTACCTGTGCTTATATCAAACTCTGGTTTTATGCATCACCCCACCTCTCCTTCCCCCTTAAGCAGGTATAAGAGTGTTTTCTAAATGTGAGACACTGTTCTCTTTCCTAACTCAGTTCAAGTGTAGCCATGTTTACAGGATCTTCATAAGTGATATCTTATGATAAGTTTCTTTTTCTGTGTGACTTATTTCACTTAGAATCATCGTACCTGAATCCACCCATTTTGCTGCTACTGGTCTTATGACATTGATTTCATGGCTGAGGGATATTCCATCGTACGTAAGTACCACAATTTTTTGAACCATGTTTATATTTTCTGGGATACTTAAGGTGTATCCAAGTTAAGGTCCTTGTATGCAGTGCAGCCCTAAATTTTGGGGTGGCTCTGTCTTATTGATTTTCAGTTTTCCCAAGGTATATTCCCTAGACTGGTAGTGCCCTTGGCTCTGTAGCTCTGTTCTTTACTTGTTTTAGGGAACAGAATGCACTCCTCCAGAGAGGCAGTTGGCAATTTACATCCCTCCCATCAGCATAACAAGGCTCCCTGTTCTCCAGGGCCTGTCTTGCTTTTCTTGTTCTTACACATTTTGTGGATGTCCCTTTTGACCGGTGGGAAGTGATACTTCTTTGTAGTGCAGATTTGCATTGCCTGCTTTCTTGCTTGGCCAAAAAGGGCGTATGCGTTTTCTCCTGAATATATTCAGGAGAAAACGCATACGCCCGTTTTGGCCAAGTGCATCATTGTCCAAGTTGTGCCCCTCTTCCTGTGCTTTAAAGGCGATTCCAACGTACCTCTTGAAATCTGTTTCCTGCTATTCTGCCTCGCTTTCAAGTACGCCTCGTTGCCTTCCCTCAACAGATTTTTGGACGATAGTTGTCCTTTATTACTCGGCCAGTTTGTGAATTGCTGTGCCCCTGAGCTCCATTTTTCAACTCGTTTTTGGTGAGCTGACCGCAAGTCCAAAATTTTGGTTCAGGACCTATACTGGTTCCCGGTGGGTGGCTGAGAATTTGGTTAATTCTTCTTCCTGCCGGGAAATTACAGTGATATGTGCCCGTACAAAAGCCTAACAGCTACTCTCTCATTGGTTCTCCCTCTTCCCTTTCATCCTCTGCCAAATTGGCAACCTGTGCGAACCAAGAGGTTAAAGGGGCTGTCTCTCCAAGTTGGGAGGTTGATAGTAAAGCAGACGGAAAGTCAAACCGGAGCACCAGGAGAGGGACTATGCGTTGAGTTTTAGAAACCTTTCGTATTCACAGTGTGTCCGTTCTCTAGGTTTCCCGCACATGTTATAGCTGTAGTAATATTCCCTTCAACCTGGAGAGTTCGGACCCATGGAATGGGTGCCGTGCATTATTGCTTTAAAGGGTCTGCATTTGCTCACCCAATCTCACCAATCGTCTCAGTCCCAAGTGTCCCTCCTTATGCCACATCCAGCTGTCGTTGTAGATAGGGTCATTCCAGCTTTCATCAGAGACCCTGTAGGAATTGTAAAGAATTTCCCAGTTTTTTTGTTTTGTTTTTGAAATTCCTTTTTATAGTGGGTTTGAGCTGATTCTCGCTGCCATGTTTATGCCAGTCTAGACACACTTGATTCCCTTACGGAGACATATCAATACATAGGTTTTAAGATTCTTACTAGTCAGATATTTTCCTCTGCGGGAAATATGGGGTTTTGAGTCCCTTTCACTGAGGACGGTGTAGGTCTTGTCTATTCCATAGTTGGTTTTTGGAACGGTACCTGTGCTTATATCAAACTCTGGTTTTATGCATCACCCCACCTCTCCTTCCCCCTAAAGCAGGCATAAGAGTGTTTTCTAAATGTGAGACACTGTTCTCTTTCCTAACTCAGTTCAAGTGTAGCCATGTTTACAGGATCTTCATAAGTGATATCTTATGATAAGTTTCTTTTTCTGTGTGACTTATTTCACTTAGAATCATCGTACCTGAATCCACCCATTTTGCTGCTACTGGTCTTATGACATTGATTTCATGGCTGAGGGATATTCCATCGTACGTAAGTACCACAATTTTTTGAACCATGTTTATATTTTCTGGGATACTTAAGGTGTATCCAAGTTGAGGTCCTTGTATGCAGTGCAGCCCTAAATTTTGGGGTGGCTCTGTCTTATTGATTTTCAGTTTTCCCAAGGTATATTCCCTAGACTGGTAGTGCCCTTGGCTCTGTAGCTCTGTTCTTTACTTGTTTTAGGGAACAGAATGCACTCCTCCAGAGAGGCAGTTGGCAATTTACATCCCGCCCATCAGCATAACAAGGCTCCCTGTTCTCCAGGGCCTGTCTTGCCTTTCTTGTTCTTACACATTTTGTGTATGTCCCTTTTGACCGGTGGGAAGTGATACTTCTTTGTAGTGCAGATTTGCATTGCCCGCTTGCTTGCTTGGCCAAAAAGGGCGTATGCGTTTTCTCCTGAATATATTCAGGAGAAAACGCATACGCCCTTTTTGGCCAAGTGCATCATTGTCGAAGTTGTGCCCCTCTTCCTGTGCTTTAAAGGCGATTCCAACGTACCTCTTGAAATCTGTTTCCTGCTATTCTGCCTCGCTTTCAAGTCCGCCTCGTTGCCTTCCCTCAACAGAGTTTTGGACGATAGTTGTCCTTTATTACTCGGCCAGTTTGTGAATTGCTGTGCCCCTGAGCTCCATTTTTCAACTCGTTTTTGGTGAGCTGAACGCAAGTCCAAAATTTTGGTTCAGGACCTATACTGGTGCCCGGTGGGTGGCTGAGAATTTGGTTAATTCTTCTTCCTGCCGGGAAATTACAGTGATATGTGCCCGTCCAAATGCCTAACAGCTACTCTCTCATTGGTTCTCCCTCTTCCCTTTCATCCTCTGCCAAATTGGCAACCTGTGCGAACCAAGAGGTTAAAGGGGCTGTCTCTCCAATTTGGGAGGTTGATAGTAAAGCAGACGGAAAGTCAAACCGGAGCACCAGGAGAGGGACTATTCGTTGAGTTTCAGAAACCTTTCGTATTCACAGTGTGTCCGTTCTCTAGGTTTCCCGCACATGTTATAGCTGTAGTAATATTCCCTTCAACCTGGAGAGTTCGGACCCATGGAATGGGTGCCATGCATTATTGCTTTAAAGGGTCTGCATTTGCTCACCCAATCTCACCAATCGTCTCAGTCCCAAGTGTCCCTCCTTATGCCACATCCAGCTGTCGTTGTAGATAGGGTCATTCCAGCCTTCATCAGAGACCCTGAAGGAATTGTAAAGAATTTCCCAGTTTTTTTGTTTTGTTTTTGAAATTCCTTTTTATAGTGGGTTTGAGCTGATTCTCGCTGCCATGTTTATGCCAGTCTAGACACACTTGATTCCCTTACGGAGACATATCAATACATAGGTTTTAAGATTCTTACTAGTCAGATATTTTCCTCTGCGGGAAATATGGGGTTTTGAGACCCTTTCACTGAGGACGGTGTAGGTCTTTTCTATTCCATAGTTGGTTTTTGGAACGGTACCTGTGCTTATATCAAACTCTGGTTTTATGCATCACCCCACCTCTCCTTCCCCCTTAAGCAGGTATAAGAGTGTTTTCTAAATGTGAGACACTGTTCTCTTTCCTAACTCAGTTCAAGTGTAGCCATGTTTACAGGATCTTCATAAGTGATATCTTATGATAAGTTTCTTTTTCTGTGTGACTTATTTCACTTAGAATCATCGTACCTGAATCCACCCATTTTGCTGCTACTGGTCTTATGACATTGATTTCATGGCTGAGGGATATTCCATCGTACGTAAGTACCACAATTTTTTGAACCATGTTTATATTTTCTGGGATACTTAAGGTGTATCCAAGTTGAGGTCCTTGTATGCAGTGCAGCCCTAAATTTTGGGGTGGCTCTGTCTTATTGATTTTCAGTTTTCCCAAGGTATATTCCCTAGACTGGTAGTGCCCTTGGCTCTGTAGCTCTGTTCTTTACTTGTTTTAGGGAACAGAATGCACTCCTCCAGAGAGGCAGTTGGCAATTTACATCCCGCCCATCAGCATAACAAGGCTCCCTGTTCTCCAGGGCCTGTCTTGCCTTTCTTGTTCTTACACATTTTGTGGATGTCCCTTTTGACCGGTGGGAAGTGATACTTCTTTGTAGTGCAGATTTGCATTGCCCGCTTGCTTGCTTGGCCAAAAAGGGCGTATGCGTTTTCTCCTGAATATATTCAGGAGAAAACGCATACGCCCTTTTTGGCCAAGTGCATCATTGTCGAAGTTGTGCCCCTCTTCCTGTGCTTTAAAGGCGATTCCAACGTACCTCTTGAAATCTGTTTCCTGCTATTCTGCCTCGCTTTCAAGTCCGCCTCGTTGCCTTCCCTCAACAGATTTTTGGACGATAGTTGTCCTTTATTACTCGGCCAGTTTGTGAATTGCTGTGCCCCTGAGCTCCATTTTTCAACTCGTTTTTGGTGAGCTGACCGCAAGTCCAAAATTTTGGTTCAGGACCTATACTGGTTCCCGGTGGGTGGCTGAGAATTTGCGTAATTCTTCTTCCTGCCGGGAAATTACAGTGATATGTGCCCGTCCAAATGCCTAACAGCTACTCTCTCATTGGTTCTCCCTCTTCCCTTTCATCCTCTGCCAAATTGGCAACCTGTGCGAACCAAGAGGTTAAAGGGGCTGTCTCTCCAAGTTGGGAGGTTGATAGTAAAGCAGACGGAAAGTCAAACCAGAGCACCAGGAGAGGGACTATGCGTTGAGTTTTAGAAACCTTTCGTATTCACAGTGTGTCCGTTCTCTAGGTTTCCCGCACATGTTATAGCTGTAGTAATATTCCCTTCAACATGGAGAGTTCGGACCCATGGAATGGGTGCCATGCATTATTGCTTTAAAGGGTCTGCATTTGCTCACCCAATCTCACCAATCGTCTCAGTCCCAAGTGTCCCTCCTTATGCCACATCCAGCTGTCGTTGTAGATAGGGTCATTCCAGCCTTCATCAGAGACCCTGAAGGAATTGTAAAGAATTTCCCAGTTTTTTTGTTTTGTTTTTGAAATTCCTTTTTATAGTGGGTTTGAGCTGATTCTCGCTGCCATGTTTATGCCAGTCTAGACACACTTGATTCCCTTACGGAGACATATCAATACATAGGTTTTAAGATTCTTACTAGTCAGATATTTTCCTCTGCGGGAAATATGGGGTTTTGAGTCCCTTTCGCTGAGGATGGTGTCGGTCTTGTCTATTCCATAGTTGGTTTTTGGAACGGTACCTGTGCTTATATCAAACTCTGGTTTTATGCATCACCCCACCTCTCCTTCCCCCTTAAGCAGGTATAAGAGTGTTTTCTAAATGTGAGACACTGTTCTCTTTCCTAACTCAGTTCAAGTGTAGCCATGTTTACAGGATCTTCATAAGTGATATCTTATGATAAGTTTCTTTTTCTGTGTGACTTATTTCACTTAGAATCATCGTACCTGAATCCACCCATTTTGCTGCTACTGGTCTTATGACATTGATTTCATGGCTGAGGAATATTCCATCGTACGTAAGTACCACAATTTTTTGAACCATGTTTATATTTTCTGGGATACTTAAGGTGTATCCAAGTTGAGGTCCTTGTATGCAGTGCAGCCCTAAATTTTGGGGTGGCTCTGTCTTATTGATTTTCAGTTTTCCCAAGGTATATTCCCTAGACTGGTAGTGCCCTTGGCTCTGTAGCTCTGTTCTTTACTTGTTTTAGGGAACACAATGCACTCCTCCAGAGAGGCAGGTGGCAATTTACATCCCGCCCATCAGCATAACAAGGCTCCCTGTTCTCCAGGGCCTGTCTTGCCTTTCTTGTTCTTACACATTTTGTGGATGTCCCTTTTGACCGGTGGGAAGTGATACTTCTTTGTAGTGCAGATTTGCATTGCCCGCTTGCTTGCTTGGCCAAAAAGGGCGTATGCGTTTTCTCCTGAATATATTCAGGAGAAAACGCATACGCCCTTTTTGGCCAAGTGCATCATTGTCGAAGTTGTGCCCCTCTTCCTGTGCTTTAAAGGCGATTCCAACGTACCTCTTGAAATCTGTTTCCTGCTATTCTGCCTCGCTTTCAAGTCCGCCTCGTTGCCTTCCCTCAACAGATTTTTGGACGATAGTTGTCTTTTATTACTCGGCCCGTTTGTGAATTGCTGTGCGCCTGAGCTCCATTTTTCAACTCGTTTTTGGTGAGCTGACCGCAAGTCCAAAATTTTGGTTCAGGACCTATACTGGTTCCCGGTGGGTGGCTGAGAATTTGGTTTATTCTTCTTCCTGCCGGGAAATTACAGTGATATGTGCCCGTCCAAATGCCTAACAGCTACTCTCTCATTGGTTCTCCCTCTTCCCTTTCATCCTCTGCCAAATTGGCAACCTGTGCGAACCAAGAGGTTAAAGGGGCTGTCTCTCCAAGTTGGGAGGTTGATAGTAAAGCAGACGGAAAGTCAAACCGGAGCACCAGGAGAGGGACTATGCGTTGAGTTTTAGAAACCTTTCGTATTCACAGTGTGTCCGTTCTCTAGGTTTCCCGCACATGTTATAGCTGTAGTAATATTCCCTTCAACATGGAGAGTTCGGACCCATGGAATGGGTGCCATGCATTATTGCTTTAAAGGGTCTGCATTTGCTCACCCAATCTCACCAATCGTCTCAGTCCCAAGTGTCCCTCCTTATGCCACATCCAGCTGTCGTTGTAGATAGGGTCATTCCAGCCTTCATCACAGACCCTGAAGGAATTGTAAAGAATTTCCCAGTTTTTTTGTTTTGTTTTTGAAATTCCTTTTTATAGTGGGTTTGAGCTGATTCTCGCTGCCATGTTTATGCCAGTCTAGACACACTTGATTCCCTTACGGAGACATATCAATACATAGGTTTTAAGATTCTTACTAGTCAGATATTTTCCTCTGCGGGAAATATGGGGTTTTGAGTCCCTTTCGCTGAGGATGGTGTCGGTCTTGTCTATTCCATAGTTGGTTTTTGGAACGGTACCTGTGCTTATATCAAACTCTGGTTTTATGCATCACCCCACCTCTCCTTCCCCCTTAAGCAGGTATAAGAGTGTTTTCTAAATGTGAGACACTGTTCTCTTTCCTAACTCAGTTCAAGTGTAGCCATGTTTACAGGATCTTCATAAGTGATATCTTATGATAAGTTTCTTTTTCTGTGTGACTTATTTCACTTAGAATCATCGTACCTGAATCCACCCATTTTGCTGCTACTGGTCTTATGACATTGATTTCATGGCTGAGGGATATTCCATCGTACGTAAGTACCACAATTTTTTGAACCATGTTTATATTTTCTGGGATACTTAAGGTGTATCCAAGTTGAGGTCCTTGTATGCAGTGCAGCCCTAAATTTTGGGGTGGCTCTGTCTTATTGATTTTCAGTTTTCCCAAGGTATATTCCCTAGACTGGTAGTGCCCTTGGCTCTGTAGCTCTGTTCTTTACTTGTTTTAGGGAACAGAATGCACTCCTCCAGAGAGGCAGGTGGCAATTTACATCCCGCCCATCAGCATAACAAGGCTCCCTGTTCTCCAGGGCCTGTCTTGCCTTTCTTGTTCTTACACATTTTGTGGATGTCCCTTTTGACCGGTGGGAAGTGATACTTCTTTGTAGTGCAGATTTGCATTGCCCGCTTGCTTCCTTGGCCAAAAAGGGCGTATGCGTTTTCTCCTGAATATATTCAGGAGAAAACGCATACGCCCTTTTTGGCCAAGTGCATCATTGTCGAAGTTGTGCCCCTCTTCCTGTGCTTTAAAGGCGATTCCAACGTACCTCTTGAAATCTGTTTCCTGCTATTCTGCCTCGCTTTCAAGTCCGCCTCGTTGCCTTCCCTCAACAGATTTTTGGACGATAGTTGTCTTTTATTACTCGGCCAGTTTGTGAATTGCTGTGCCCCTGAGCTCCATTTTTCAACTCGTTTTTGGTGAGCTGACCGCAAGTCCAAAATTTTGGTTCAGGACCTATACTGGTTCCCGGTGGGTGGCTGAGAATTTGGTTAATTCTTCTTCCTGCCGGGAAATTACAGTGATATGTGCCCGTCCAAATGCCTAACAGCTACTCTCTCATTGGTTCTCCCTCTTCCCTTTCATCCTCTGACAAATTGGCAACCTGTGCGAACCAAGAGGTTAAAGGGGCTGTCTCTCCAAGTTGGGAGGTTGATAGTAAAGCAGACGGAAAGTCAAACCGGAGCACCAGTAGAGGGACTATGCGTTGAGTTTTAGAAACCTTTCGTATTCACAGTGTGTCCGTTCTCTAGGTTTCCCGCACATGTTATAGCTGTAGTAATATTCCCTTCAACCTGGAGAGTTCGGACCCATGGAATGGGTGCCATGCATTATTGCTTTAAAGAGTCTGCATTTGCTCACCCAATCTCACCAATCGTCTCAGTCCCAAGTGTCCCTCCTTATGCCACATCCAGCTGTCGTTGTAGATAGGGTCATTCCAGCTTTCATCAGAGACCCTGAAGGAATTGCAAAGAATTTCCCAGTTTTTTTGTTTTGTTTTTGAAATTCCTTTTTATAGTGGGTTTGAGCTGATTCTCGCTGCCATGTTTATGCCAGTCTAGACACACTTGATTCCCTTACGGAGACATATCAATACATAGGTTTTAAGATTCTTACTAGTCAGATATTTTCCTCTGCGGGAAATATGGGGTTTTGAGTCCCTTTCACTGAGGACGGTGTAGGTCTTTTCTATTCCATAGTTGGTTTTTGGAACGGTACCTGTGCTTATATCAAACTCTGGTTTTATGCATCACCCCACCTCTCCTTCCCCCTTAAGCAGGTATAAGAGTGTTTTCTAAATGTGAGACACTGTTCTCTTTCCTAACTCAGTTCTAGTGTAGCCATGTTTACAGGATCTTCATAAGTGATATCTTATGATAAGTTTCTTTTTCTGTGTGACTTATTTCACTTAGAATCATCGTACCTGAATCCACCCATTTTGCTGCTACTGGTCTTATGACATTGATTTCATGGCTGAGGTATATTCCATCGTACGTAAGTACCACAATTTTTTGACCAATGTTTATATTTTCTGGGATACTTAAGTTGTATCCAAGTTGAGGTCCTTGTATGCAGTGCAGCCCTAAATTTTGGGGTGGCTCTGTCTTATTGATTTTCAGTTTTCCCAAGGTATATTCCCAAGACTGGTAGTGCCCTTGGCTCTGTAGCTCTGTTCTTTACTTGTTTTAGGGAACAGAATGCACTACTCCAGAGAGGCAGTTGTCAATTTACATCCCGCCCATCAGCATAACAAGGCTCCCTGTTCTCCAGGGCCTGTCTTGCCTTTCTTGTTCTTACACATTTTGTGGATGTCCCTTTTGACCGGTGGGAAGTGATACTTCTTTGTAGTGCAGATTTGCATTGCCCGCTTGCTTGCTTGGCCAAAAAGGGCGTATGCGTTTTCTCCTGAATATATTCAGGAGAAAACGCATACGCCCTTTTTGGCCAAGTGCATCATTGTCGAAGTTGTGCCCCTCTTCCTGTGCTTTAAAGGCGATTCCAACGTACCTCTTGAAATCTGTTTCCTGCTATTCTGCCTCACTTTCAAGTCCGCCTCGTTGCCTTCCCTCAACAGATTTTTGGACGATAGTTGTCCTTTATTACTCGGCCAGTTTGTGAATTGCTGTGCCCCTGAGCTCCATTTTTCAACTCGTTTTTGGTGAGCTGACCGCAAGTCCAAAATTTTGGTTCAGGACCTATACTGGTTCCCGGTGGGTAGCTGAGAATTTGGTTAATTCTTCTTCCTGCTGGGAAATTACAGTGATATGTGCCCCTCCAAATGCCTAACAGCTACTCTCTCATTGGTTCTCCCTCTTCCCTTTCATCCTCTGCCAAATTGGCAACCTGTGCGAACCAAGAGGTTAAAGGGGCTGTCTCTCCAAGTTGGGAGGTTGATAGTAAAGCAGACGGAAAGTCAAACCGGAGCACCAGGAGAGGGACTATGCGTTGAGTTTTAGAAACCTTTCGTATTCACAGTATGTCCGTTCTCTAGGTTTCCCGCACATGTTATAGCTGTAGTAATATTCCCTTCAACCTGGAGAGTTCGGACCCATGGAATGGGTGCCATGCATTATTGCTTTAAAGGGTCTGCATTTGCTCACCCAATGTCACCAATCGTCTCAGTCCCAAGTGTCCCTCCTTATGCCACATCCAGCTGTCGTTGTAGATAGGGTCATTCCAGCCTTCATCAGAGACCCTGAAGGAATTGTAAAGAATTTCCCAGTTTTTTTGTTTTGTTTTTGAAATTCCTTTTTATAGTGGGTTTGAGCTGATTCTCGCTGCCATGTTTATGCCAGTCTAGACACACTTGATTCCCTTACGGAGACATATCAATACATAGGTTTTAAGATTCTTACTAGTCAGATATTTTCCTCTGCGGGAAATATGGGGTTTTGAGTCCCTTTCGCTGAGGATGGTGTAGGTCTTGTCTATTCCATAGTTGGTTTTTGGAACGGTACCTGTGCTTATATCAAACTCTGGTTTTATGCATCACCCCACCTCTCCTTCCCCCTTAAGCAGGTATAAGAGTGTTTTCTAAATGTGAGACACTGTTCTCTTTCCTAACTCAGTTCAAGTGTAGCCATGTTTACAGGATCTTCATAAGTGATATCTTATGATAAGTTTCTTTTTCTGTGTGACTTATTTCACTTAGAATCATCGTACCTGAATCCACCCATTTTGCTGCTACTGGTCTTATGACATTGATTTCATGGCTGAGGGATATTCCATCGTACGTAAGTACCACAATTTTTTGAACCATGTTTATATTTTCTGGGATACTTAAGGTGTATCCAAGTTAAGGTCCTTGTATGCAGTGCAGCCCTAAATTTTGGGGTGGCTCTGTCTTATTGATTTTCAGTTTTCCCAAGGTATATTCCCTAGACTGGTAGTGCCCTTGGCTCTGTAGCTCTGTTCTTTACTTGTTTTAGGGAACAGAATGCACTCCTCCAGAGAGGCAGTTGGCAATTTACATCCCTCCCATCAGCATAACAAGGCTCCCTGTTCTCCAGGGCCTGTCTTGCTTTTCTTGTTCTTACACATTTTGTGGATGTCCCTTTTGACCGGTGGGAAGTGATACTTCTTTGTAGTGCAGATTTGCATTGCCTGCTTTCTTGCTTGGCCAAAAAGGGCGTATGCGTTTTCTCCTGAATATATTCAGGAGAAAACGCATACGCCCGTTTTGGCCAAGTGCATCATTGTCCAAGTTGTGCCCCTCTTCCTGTGCTTTAAAGGCGATTCCAACGTACCTCTTGAAATCTGTTTCCTGCTATTCTGCCTCGCTTTCAAGTACGCCTCGTTGCCTTCCCTCAACAGATTTTTGGACGATAGTTGTCCTTTATTACTCGGCCAGTTTGTGAATTGCTGTGCCCCTGAGCTCCATTTTTCAACTCGTTTTTGGTGAGCTGACCGCAAGTCCAAAATTTTGGTTCAGGACCTATACTGGTTCCCGGTGGGTGGCTGAGAATTTGGTTAATTCTTCTTCCTGCCGGGAAATTACAGTGATATGTGCCCGTACAAAAGCCTAACAGCTACTCTCTCATTGGTTCTCCCTCTTCCCTTTCATCCTCTGCCAAATTGGCAACCTGTGCGAACCAAGAGGTTAAAGGGGCTGTCTCTCCAAGTTGGGAGGTTGATAGTAAAGCAGACGGAAAGTCAAACCGGAGCACCAGGAGAGGGACTATGCGTTGAGTTTTAGAAACCTTTCGTATTCACAGTGTGTCCGTTCTCTAGGTTTCCCGCACATGTTATAGCTGTAGTAATATTCCCTTCAACCTGGAGAGTTCGGACCCATGGAATGGGTGCCGTGCATTATTGCTTTAAAGGGTCTGCATTTGCTCACCCAATCTCACCAATCGTCTCAGTCCCAAGTGTCCCTCCTTATGCCACATCCAGCTGTCGTTGTAGATAGGGTCATTCCAGCTTTCATCAGAGACCCTGTAGGAATTGTAAAGAATTTCCCAGTTTTTTTGTTTTGTTTTTGAAATTCCTTTTTATAGTGGGTTTGAGCTGATTCTCGCTGCCATGTTTATGCCAGTCTAGACACACTTGATTCCCTTACGGAGACATATCAATACATAGGTTTTAAGATTCTTACTAGTCAGATATTTTCCTCTGCGGGAAATATGGGGTTTTGAGTCCCTTTCACTGAGGACGGTGTAGGTCTTGTCTATTCCATAGTTGGTTTTTGGAACGGTACCTGTGCTTATATCAAACTCTGGTTTTATGCATCACCCCACCTCTCCTTCCCCCTAAAGCAGGCATAAGAGTGTTTTCTAAATGTGAGACACTGTTCTCTTTCCTAACTCAGTTCAAGTGTAGCCATGTTTACAGGATCTTCATAAGTGATATCTTATGATAAGTTTCTTTTTCTGTGTGACTTATTTCACTTAGAATCATCGTACCTGAATCCACCCATTTTGCTGCTACTGGTCTTATGACATTGATTTCATGGCTGAGGGATATTCCATCGTACGTAAGTACCACAATTTTTTGAACCATGTTTATATTTTCTGGGATACTTAAGGTGTATCCAAGTTGAGGTCCTTGTATGCAGTGCAGCCCTAAATTTTGGGGTGGCTCTGTCTTATTGATTTTCAGTTTTCCCAAGGTATATTCCCTAGACTGGTAGTGCCCTTGGCTCTGTAGCTCTGTTCTTTACTTGTTTTAGGGAACAGAATGCACTCCTCCAGAGAGGCAGTTGGCAATTTACATCCCGCCCATCAGCATAACAAGGCTCCCTGTTCTCCAGGGCCTGTCTTGCCTTTCTTGTTCTTACACATTTTGTGGATGTCCCTTTTGACCGGTGGGAAGTGATACTTCTTTGTAGTGCAGATTTGCATTGCCCGCTTGCTTGCTTGGCCAAAAAGGGCGTATGCGTTTTCTCCTGAATATATTCAGGAGAAAACGCATACGCCCTTTTTGGCCAAGTGCATCATTGTCGAAGTTGTGCCCCTCTTCCTGTGCTTTAAAGGCGATTCCAACGTACCTCTTGAAATCTGTTTCCTGCTATTCTGCCTCGCTTTCAAGTCCGCCTCGTTGCCTTCCCTCAACAGAGTTTTGGACGATAGTTGTCCTTTATTACTCGGCCAGTTTGTGAATTGCTGTGCCCCTGAGCTCCATTTTTCAACTCGTTTTTGGTGAGCTGAACGCAAGTCCAAAATTTTGGTTCAGGACCTATACTGGTGCCCGGTGGGTGGCTGAGAATTTGGTTAATTCTTCTTCCTGCCGGGAAATTACAGTGATATGTGCCCGTCCAAATGCCTAACAGCTACTCTCTCATTGGTTCTCCCTCTTCCCTTTCATCCTCTGCCAAATTGGCAACCTGTGCGAACCAAGAGGTTAAAGGGGCTGTCTCTCCAATTTGGGAGGTTGATAGTAAAGCAGACGGAAAGTCAAACCGGAGCACCAGGAGAGGGACTATTCGTTGAGTTTCAGAAACCTTTCGTATTCACAGTGTGTCCGTTCTCTAGGTTTCCCGCACATGTTATAGCTGTAGTAATATTCCCTTCAACCTGGAGAGTTCGGACCCATGGAATGGGTGCCATGCATTATTGCTTTAAAGGGTCTGCATTTGCTCACCCAATCTCACCAATCGTCTCAGTCCCAAGTGTCCCTCCTTATGCCACATCCAGCTGTCGTTGTAGATAGGGTCATTCCAGCCTTCATCAGAGACCCTGAAGGAATTGTAAAGAATTTCCCAGTTTTTTTGTTTTGTTTTTGAAATTCCTTTTTATAGTGGGTTTGAGCTGATTCTCGCTGCCATGTTTATGCCAGTCTAGACACACTTGATTCCCTTACGGAGACATATCAATACATAGGTTTTAAGATTCTTACTAGTCAGATATTTTCCTCTGCGGGAAATATGGGGTTTTGAGACCCTTTCACTGAGGACGGTGTAGGTCTTTTCTATTCCATAGTTGGTTTTTGGAACGGTACCTGTGCTTATATCAAACTCTGGTTTTATGCATCACCCCACCTCTCCTTCCCCCTTAAGCAGGTATAAGAGTGTTTTCTAAATGTGAGACACTGTTCTCTTTCCTAACTCAGTTCAAGTGTAGCCATGTTTACAGGATCTTCATAAGTGATATCTTATGATAAGTTTCTTTTTCTGTGTGACTTATTTCACTTAGAATCATCGTACCTGAATCCACCCATTTTGCTGCTACTGGTCTTATGACATTGATTTCATGGCTGAGGGATATTCCATCGTACGTAAGTACCACAATTTTTTGAACCATGTTTATATTTTCTGGGATACTTAAGGTGTATCCAAGTTGAGGTCCTTGTATGCAGTGCAGCCCTAAATTTTGGGGTGGCTCTGTCTTATTGATTTTCAGTTTTCCCAAGGTATATTCCCTAGACTGGTAGTGCCCTTGGCTCTGTAGCTCTGTTCTTTACTTGTTTTAGGGAACAGAATGCACTCCTCCAGAGAGGCAGTTGGCAATTTACATCCCGCCCATCAGCATAACAAGGCTCCCTGTTCTCCAGGGCCTGTCTTGCCTTTCTTGTTCTTACACATTTTGTGGATGTCCCTTTTGACCGGTGGGAAGTGATACTTCTTTGTAGTGCAGATTTGCATTGCCCGCTTGCTTGCTTGGCCAAAAAGGGCGTATGCGTTTTCTCCTGAATATATTCAGGAGAAAACGCATACGCCCTTTTTGGCCAAGTGCATCATTGTCGAAGTTGTGCCCCTCTTCCTGTGCTTTAAAGGCGATTCCAACGTACCTCTTGAAATCTGTTTCCTGCTATTCTGCCTCGCTTTCAAGTCCGCCTCGTTGCCTTCCCTCAACAGATTTTTGGACGATAGTTGTCCTTTATTACTCGGCCAGTTTGTGAATTGCTGTGCCCCTGAGCTCCATTTTTCAACTCGTTTTTGGTGAGCTGACCGCAAGTCCAAAATTTTGGTTCAGGACCTATACTGGTTCCCGGTGGGTGGCTGAGAATTTGGGTAATTCTTCTTCCTGCCGGGAAATTACAGTGATATGTGCCCGTCCAAATGCCTAACAGCTACTCTCTCATTGGTTCTCCCTCTTCCCTTTCATCCTCTGCCAAATTGGCAACCTGTGCGAACCAAGAGGTTAAAGGGGCTGTCTCTCCAAGTTGGGAGGTTGATAGTAAAGCAGACGGAAAGTCAAACCAGAGCACCAGGAGAGGGACTATGCGTTGAGTTTTAGAAACCTTTCGTATTCACAGTGTGTCCGTTCTCTAGGTTTCCCGCACATGTTATAGCTGTAGTAATATTCCCTTCAACATGGAGAGTTCGGACCCATGGAATGGGTGCCATGCATTATTGCTTTAAAGGGTCTGCATTTGCTCACCCAATCTCACCAATCGTCTCAGTCCCAAGTGTCCCTCCTTATGCCACATCCAGCTGTCGTTGTAGATAGGGTCATTCCAGCCTTCATCAGAGACCCTGAAGGAATTGTAAAGAATTTCCCAGTTTTTTTGTTTTGTTTTTGAAATTCCTTTTTATAGTGGGTTTGAGCTGATTCTCGCTGCCATGTTTATGCCAGTCTAGACACACTTGATTCCCTTACGGAGACATATCAATACATAGGTTTTAAGATTCTTACTAGTCAGATATTTTCCTCTGCGGGAAATATGGGGTTTTGAGTCCCTTTCGCTGAGGATGGTGTCGGTCTTGTCTATTCCATAGTTGGTTTTTGGAACGGTACCTGTGCTTATATCAAACTCTGGTTTTATGCATCACCCCACCTCTCCTTCCCCCTTAAGCAGGTATAAGAGTGTTTTCTAAATGTGAGACACTGTTCTCTTTCCTAACTCAGTTCAAGTGTAGCCATGTTTACAGGATCTTCATAAGTGATATCTTATGATAAGTTTCTTTTTCTGTGTGACTTATTTCACTTAGAATCATCGTACCTGAATCCACCCATTTTGCTGCTACTGGTCTTATGACATTGATTTCATGGCTGAGGAATATTCCATCGTACGTAAGTACCACAATTTTTTGAACCATGTTTATATTTTCTGGGATACTTAAGGTGTATCCAAGTTGAGGTCCTTGTATGCAGTGCAGCCCTAAATTTTGGGGTGGCTCTGTCTTATTGATTTTCAGTTTTCCCAAGGTATATTCCCTAGACTGGTAGTGCCCTTGGCTCTGTAGCTCTGTTCTTTACTTGTTTTAGGGAACACAATGCACTCCTCCAGAGAGGCAGGTGGCAATTTACATCCCGCCCATCAGCATAACAAGGCTCCCTGTTCTCCAGGGCCTGTCTTGCCTTTCTTGTTCTTACACATTTTGTGGATGTCCCTTTTGACCGGTGGGAAGTGATACTTCTTTGTAGTGCAGATTTGCATTGCCCGCTTGCTTGCTTGGCCAAAAAGGGCGTATGCGTTTTCTCCTGAATATATTCAGGAGAAAACGCATACGCCCTTTTTGGCCAAGTGCATCATTGTCGAAGTTGTGCCCCTCTTCCTGTGCTTTAAAGGCGATTCCAACGTACCTCTTGAAATCTGTTTCCTGCTATTCTGCCTCGCTTTCAAGTCCGCCTCGTTGCCTTCCCTCAACAGATTTTTGGACGATAGTTGTCTTTTATTACTCGGCCCGTTTGTGAATTGCTGTGCGCCTGAGCTCCATTTTTCAACTCGTTTTTGGTGAGCTGACCGCAAGTCCAAAATTTTGGTTCAGGACCTATACTGGTTCCCGGTGGGTGGCTGAGAATTTGGTTAATTCTTCTTCCTGCCGGGAAATTACAGTGATATGTGCCCGTCCAAATGCCTAACAGCTACTCTCTCATTGGTTCTCCCTCTTCCCTTTCATCCTCTGCCAAATTGGCAACCTGTGCGAACCAAGAGGTTAAAGGGGCTGTCTCTCCAAGTTGGGAGGTTGATAGTAAAGCAGACGGAAAGTCAAACCGGAGCACCAGGAGAGGGACTATGCGTTGAGTTTTAGAAACCTTTCGTATTCACAGTATGTCCGTTCTCTAGGTTTCGCGCACATGTTATAGCTGTAGTAATATTCCCTTCAACCTGGAGAGTTCGGACCCATGGAATGGGTGCCATGCATTATTGCTTTAAAGGGTCTGCATTTGCTCACCCAATCTCACCAATCGTCTCAGTCCCAAGTGTCCCTCCTTATGCCACATCCAGCTGTCGTTGTAGATAGGGTCATTCCAGCCTTCATCAGAGACCCTGAAGGAATTGTAAAGAATTTCCCAGTTTTTTTGTTTTGTTTTTGAAATTCCTTTTTATAGTGGGTTTGAGCTGATTCTCGCTGCCATGTTTATGCCAGTCTAGACACACTTGATTCCCTTACGGAGACATATCAATACATAGGTTTTAAGATTCTTACTAGTCAGATATTTTCCTCTGCGGGAAATATGGGGTTTTGAGTCCCTTTCGCTGAGGATGGTGTAGGTCTTGTCTATTCCATAGTTGGTTTTTGGAACGGTACCTGTGCTTATATCAAACTCTGGTTTTATGCATCACCCCACCTCTCCTTCCCCCTTAAGCAGGTATAAGAGTGTTTTCTAAATGTGAGACACTGTTCTCTTTCCTAACTCAGTTCAAGTGTAGCCATGTTTACAGGATCTTCATAAGTGATATCTTATGATAAGTTTCTTTTTCTGTGTGACTTATTTCACTTAGAATCATCGTACCTGAATCCACCCATTTTGCTGCTACTGGTCTTATGACATTGATTTCATGGCTGAGGGATATTCCATCGTACGTAAGTACCACAATTTTTTGAACCATGTTTATATTTTCTGGGATACTTAAGGTGTATCCAAGTTGAGGCCCTTGTATGCAGTGCACCCCTAAATTTTGGGGTGGCTCTGTCTTATTGATTTTCAGTTTTCCCAAGGTATATTCCCTAGACTGGTAGTGCCCTTGGCTCTGTAGCTCTTTTCTTTACTTGTTTTAGGGAACAGAATGCACTCCTCCAGAGAGGCAGTTGGCAATTTACATCCCGCCCATCAGCATAACAAGGCTCCCAGTTCTCCAGGGCCTGTCTTGCCTTTCTTGTTCTTACACATTTTGTGGATGTCCCTTTTGACCGGTGGGAAGTGATACTTCTTTGTAGTGCAGATTTGCATTGCCCGCTTGCTTGCTTGGCCAAAAAGGGCGTATGCGTTTTCTCCTGAATATATTCAGGAGAAAACGCATACGCCCTTTTTGGCCAAGTGCATCATTGTCGAAGTTGTGCCCCTCTTCCTGTGCTTTAAAGGCGATTCCAACGTACCTCTTGAAATCTGTTTCCTGCTATTCTGCCTCGCTTTCAAGTCCGCCTCGTTGCCTTCCCTCAACAGATTTTTGGACGATAGTTGTCCTTTATTACTCGGCCAGTTTGTGAATTGCTGTGCCCCTGAGCTCCATTTTTCAACTCGTTTTTGGTGAGCTGACCGCAAGTCCAAAATTTTGGTTCAGGACCTATACTGGTTCCCGGTGGGTGGCTGAGAATTTGGTTAATTCTTCTTCCTGCCGGGAAATTACAGTGATATGTGCCCCTCCAAATGCCTAACAGCTACTCTCTCATTGGTTCTCCCTCTTCCCTTTCATCCTCTGCTAAATTGGCAACCTGTGCGAACCAAGAGGTTAAAGGGGCTGTCTCTCCAAGTTGGGAGGTTGATAGTAAAGCAGACGGAAAGTCAAACCAGAGCACCAGGAGAAGGACTATTCGTTGAGTTTTAGAAACCTTTCGTATTCACAGTGTGTCCGTTCCCTAGGTTTCCCGCACATGTTATAGCTGTAGTAATATTCCCTTCAACCTGGAGAGTTCGGACCCATGGAATGGGTGCCATGCATTATTGCTTTAAAGGGTCTGCATTTGCTCACCCAATCTCACCAATCGTCTCAGTCCCAAGTGTCCCTCCTTATGCCACATCCAGCTGTCGTTGTAGATAGGGTCATTCCAGCCTTCAT
Source organism: Hyperoodon ampullatus (assembly GCF_949752795.1). Classification (NCBI taxonomy): domain Eukaryota; kingdom Metazoa; phylum Chordata; class Mammalia; order Artiodactyla; family Ziphiidae; genus Hyperoodon; species Hyperoodon ampullatus. The sequence continues at coordinate 841,098 of NW_027640475.1, read as the reverse complement.
CAGAGACCCTGAAGGAATTGTAAAGAATTTCCCAGTTTTTTTGTTTTGTTTTTGAAATTCCTTTTTATAGTGGGTTTGAGCTGATTCTCACTGCCATGTTTATGCCAGTCTAGACACACTTGATTCCCTTATGGAGACATATCAATACATAGGTTTTAAGATTCTTACTAGTCAGATACTTTCCTCTGCGGGAAATATGGGGTTTTGAGTCCCTTTCGCTGAGGACGGTGTAGGTCTTGTCTATTCCATAGTTGGTTTTTGGAACGGTACCTGTGCTTATATCAAACTCTGGTTTTATGCATCACCCCACCTCTCCTTCCCCCTTAAGCAGGTATAAGAGTGTTTTCTAAATGTGAGACACTGTTCTCTTTCCTAACTCAGTTCAAGTGTAGCCATGTTTACAGGATCTTCATAAGTGATATCTTATGATAAGTTTCTTTTTCTGTGTGACTTATTTCACTTAGTATCATCGTATCTGAATCCACCCATTTTGCTGCTACTGGTCTTATGACATTGATTTCATGGCTGAGGGATATTCCATCGTACGTAAGTACCACAATTTTTTGAACCATGTTTATATTTTCTGGGATACTTAAGGTGTATCCAAGTTGAGGTCCTTGTATGCAGTGCAGCCCTAAATTTTGGGGTGGCTCTGTCTTATTGATTTTCAGTTTTCCCAAGGTATATTCCCTAGGCTGGTAGTGCCCTTGGCTCTGTAGCTCTGTTCTTTACTTGTTTTAGGGAACAGAATGCACTCCTCCAGAGAGGCAGTTGGCAATTTACATCCCGCCCATCAGCATAACAAGGCTCCCTGTTCTCCAGGGCCTGTCTTGCTTTTCTTGTTCTTACACATTTTGTGGATGTCCCTTTTGACCGGTGGGAAGTGATACTTCTTTGTAGTGCAGATTTGCATTGCCCGCTTGCTTGCTTGGCCAAAAAGGGCGTATGCGTTTTCTCCTGAATATATTCAGGAGAAAACGCATACGCCCTTTTTGGCCAAGTGCATCATTGTCGAAGTTGTGCCCCTCTTCCTGTCCTTTAAAGGCGATTCCAACGTACCTCTTGAAATCTGTTTCCTGCTATTCTGCCTCGCTTTCAAGTCCGCCTCGTTGCCTTCCCTCAACAGATTTTTGGACGATAGTTGTCCTTTATTACTCGGCCAGTTTGTGAATTGCTGTGCCCCTGAGCTCCATTTTTCAACTCGTTTTTGGTGAGCTGACCGCAAGTCCAAAATTTTGGTTCAGGACCTATACTGGTTCCCGGTGGGTGGCTGAGAATTTGGTTAATTCTTCTTCCTGCCGGGAAATTACAGTGATATGTGACCGTCCAAATGCCTAACAGCTACTCTCTCATTGGTTCTCCCTCTTCCCTTTCATCCTCTGCCACATTGGCAACCTGTGCGAACCAAGAGGTTAAAAGGGCTGTCTCTCCAAGTTGGGAGGTTGATAGTAAAGCAGACGGAAAGTTAAACCGCAGCACCAGGAGAGGGACTATTCGTTGAGTTTTAGAAACCTTTCGTATTCACAGTGTGTCCGTTCTCTAGGTTTCCCGCACATGTTATAGCTGTAGTAATATTCCCTTCAACCTGGAGAGTTCGGACCCATGGAATGGGTTCCATGCATTATTGCTTTAAAGGGTCTGCATTTGCTCACCCAATCTCACCAATCGTCTCAGTCCCAAGTGTCCCTCCTTATGCCACATCCAGCTGTCATTGTAGATAGGGTCATTCCAGCTTTCATCAGAGACCCTGAAGGAATTGTAAAGAATTTCCCAGTTTTTTTGTTTTGTTTTTGAAATTCCTTTTTATAGTGGGTTTGAGCTGATTCTCGCTGCCATGTTAATGCCAGTCTAGACACACTTGATTCCCTTATGGAGACATATCAATACATAGGTTTTAAGATTCTTACTAGTCAGATATTTTCCTCTGCGGGAATTATGGGGCTTTGAGTCCCTTTCGCTGAGGACGGTGTAGGTCTTGTCTATTCCATAGTTGGTTTTTGGAACGGTACCTGTGCTTATATCAAACTCTGGTTTTATTCATCACCCCACCTCTCCTTCCCCCTTAAGCAGGTATAAGAGTGTTTTCTAAATGTGAGACACTGTTCTCTTTCCTAACTCAGTTCAAGTGTAGCCATGTTTACAGGATCTTCATAAGTGATATCTTATGATAAGTTTCTTTTTCTGTGTGACTTATTTCACTTAGAATCATCGTACCTGAATCCACCCATTTTGCTGCTACTGGTCTTATGACATTGATTTCATGGCTGAGGGATATTCCATCGTACGTAAGTACCACAATTTTTTGAACCATGTTTATATTTTCTGGGATACTTAAGGTGTATCCAAGTTGAGGCCCTTGTATGCAGTGCACCCCTAAATTTTGGGGTGGCTCTGTCTTATTGATTTTCAGTTTTCCCAAGGTATATTCCCGAGACTGGTAGTGCCCTTGGCTCTGTAGCTCTGTTCATTACTTGTTTTAGGGAACAGAATGCACTCCTCCAGAGAGGCAGTTGGCAATTTACATCCCGCCCATCAGTATAACAAGGCTCCCTGTTCTCCAGGGCCTGTCTTGCCTTTCTTGTTCTTACACATTTTGTGGATGTCCCTTTTGACCGGTGGGAAGTGATACTTCTTTGTAGTGCAGATTTGCATTGCCCGCTTGCTTGCTTGGCCAAAAAGGGCGTATGCGTTTTCTCCTGAATATATTCAGGAGAAAACGCATACGCCCTTTTTGGCCAAGTGCATCATTGTCGAAGTTGTGCCCCTCTTCCTGTGCTTTAAAGGCGATTCCAACGTACCTCTTGAAATCTGTTTCCTGCTATTCTGCCTCGCTTTCAAGTCCGCCTCGTTGCCTTCCCTCAACAGATTTTTGGACGATAGTTGTCCTTTATTACTCGGCCAGTTTGTGAATTGCTGTGCCCCTGAGCTCCATTTTTCAACTCGTTTTTGGTGAGCTGACCGCAAGTCCAAAATTTTGGTTCAGGACCTATACTGGTTCCCGGTGGGTGGCTGAGAATTTGGTTAATTCTTCTTCCTGCCGGGAAATTACAGTGATATGTGTCCGTCCAAATGCCTAACAGCTACTCTCTCATTGGTTCTCCCTCTTCCCTTTCATCCTCTGCCAAATTGGCAACCTGTGCGAACCAAGAGGTTAAAGGGGTTGTCTCTCCATGTTGGGAGGTTGATAGTAAAGCAGACGGAAAGTCAAACCGGAGCACCAGGGGAGGGACTATGCGTTTAGTTTTAGAAACCTTTCGTATTCACAGTGTGTCCGTTCTCTAGGTTTCCCGCACTTGTTATAGCTGTAGTAATATTCCCTTCAACCTGGAGAGTTCGGACCCATGGAATGGGTGCCATGCATTATTGCTTTAAAGGGTCTGCATTTGCTCACCCAATCTCACCAATCGTCTCAGTCCCAAGTGTCCCTCCTTATGCCACATCCAGCTGTCGTTGTAGATAGGGTCATTCCAGCCTTCATCAGAGACCCTGAAGGAATTGTAAAGAATTTCCCAGTTTTTTTGTTTTGTTTTTGAAATTCCTTTTTATAGTGGGTTTGAGCTGATTCTCGCTGCCATGTTTATGCCAGTCTAGACACACTTGATTCCCTTATGGAGACATATCAATACATAGGTTTTAAGATTCTTACTAGTCAGATATTTTCCTCTGCGGGAAATATGGGGTTTTGAGTCCCTTTCGCTGAGGACGGTGTAGGTCTTGTCTATTCCATAGTTGGTTTTTGGAACGGTACCTGTGCTTATATCAAACTCTGGTTTTATGCATCACCCCACCTCTCCTTCCCCCTTAAGCAGGTATAAGAGTGTTTTCTAAATGTGAGACACTGTTCTCTTTCCTAACTCAGTTCAAGTGTAGCCATGTTTACAGGATCTTCATAAGTGATATCTTATGATAAGTTTCTTTTTCTGTGTGACTTATTTCACTTAGAATCATCGTACCTGAATCCACCCATTTTGCTGCTACTGGTCTTATGACATTGATTTCATGGCTGAGGGATATTCCATCGTACGTAAGTACCACAATTTTTTGAACCATGTTTATATTTTCTGGGATACTTAAGGTGTATCCAAGTTGAGGTCCTTGTATGCAGTGCAGCCCTAAATTTTGGGGTGGTTCTGTCTTATTGATTTTCAGTTTTCCCAAGGTATATTCCCTAGACTGGTAGTGCCCTTGGCTCTGTAGCTCTGTTCATTACTTGTTTTAGGGAACAGAATGCACTCCTCCAGAGAGGCAGTTGGCAATTTACATCCCGCCCATCAGCATAACAAGGCTCCCTGTTCTCCAGGGCCTGTCTTGCCTTTCTTGTTCTTACACATTTTGTGGATGTCCCTTTTGACTGGTGGGAAGTGATACTTCTTTGTAGTGCAGATTTGCATTGCCCGCTTGCTTGCTTGGCCAAAAAGGGCGTATGCATTTTCTCCTGAATATATTCAGGAGAAAACGCATACGCCCTTTTTGGCCAAGTGCATCATTGTCGAAGTTGTGCCCCTCTTCCTGTGCTTTAAAGGCAATTCCAACGTACCTCTTGAAATCTGTTTCCTGCTATTCTGCCTCGCTTTCAAGTCCGCCTCGTTGCCTTCCCTCAACAGATTTTTGGACGATAGTTGTCCTTTATTACTCGGCCAGTGTGTGAATTGCTGTGCCCCTGAGCTCCATTTTTCAACTCGTTTTTGGTGAGCTGACCGCAAGTCCAAAATTTTGGTTCAGGACCTATACTGGTTCCCGGTGGGTGGCTGAGAATTTGGTTAATTCTTCTTCCTGCCGGGAAATTACAGTGATATGTGCCCGTCCAAATGCCTAACAGCTACTCTCTCATTGGTTCTCCCTCTTCCCTTTCATCCTCTGCCAAATTGGCAACCTGTGCGAACCAAGAGGTTAAAGGGGTTGTCTCTCCAAGTTGGGAGGTTGATAGTAAAGCAGACGGAAAGTCAAACCGGAGCACCAGGGGAGGGACTATGCGTTGAGTTTTAGAAACCTTTCGTATTCACAGTGTGTCCGTTCTCTAGGTTTCCCGCACTTGTTATAGCTGTAGTAATATTCCCTTCAACCTGGAGAGTTCGGACCCATGGAATGGGTGCCATGCATTATTGCTTTAAAGGGTCTGCATTTGCTCACCCAATCTCACCAATCGTCTCAGTCCCAAGTGTCCCTCCTTATGCCACATCCAGCTGTCGTTGTAGATAGGGTCATTCCAGCCTTCATCAGAGACCCTGAAGGAATTGTAAAGAATTTCCCAGTTTTTTTGTTTTGTTTTTGAAATTCCTTTTTATAGTGGGTTTGAGCTGATTCTCGCTGCCATGTTTATGCCAGTCTAGACACACTTGATTCCCTTATGGAGACATATCAATACATAGGTTTTAAGATTCTTACTAGTCAGATATTTTCCTCTGCGGGAAATATGGGGTTTTGAGTCCCTTTCGCTGAGGACGGTGTAGGTCTTGTCTATTCCATAGTTGGTTTTTGGAACGGTACCTGTGCTTATATCAAACTCTGGTTTTATGCATCACGCCACCTCTCCTTCCCCCTTAAGCAGGTATAAGAGTGTTTTCTAAATGTGAGACACTGTTCTCTTTCCTAACTCAGTTCAAGTGTAGCCATGTTTACAGGATCTTCATAAGTGATATCTTATGATAAGTTTCTTTTTCTGTGTGACTTATTTCACTTAGAATCATCGTACCTGAATCCACCCATTTTGCTGCTACTGGTCTTATGACATTGATTTCATGGCTGAGGGATATTCCATCGTACGTAAGTACCACAATTTTTTGAACCATGTTTATATTTTCTGGGATACTTAAGGTGTATCCAAGTTGAGGTCCTTGTATGCAGTGCAGCCCTAAATTTTGGGGTGGCTCTGTCTTATTGATTTTCAGTTTTCCCAAGGTATATTCCCTAGACTGGTAGTGCCCTTGGCTCTGTAGCTCTGTTCTTTACTTGTTTTAGGGAACAGAATGCACTCCTCCAGAGAGGCAGTTGGCAATTTACATCCCACCCATCAGCATAACAAGGCTCCCTGTTCTCCAGGGCCTGTCTTGCCTTTCTTGTTCTTACACATTTTGTGGATGTCCCTTTTGACCGGTGGGAAGTGATACTTCTTTGTAGTGCAGATTTGCATTGCCCGCTTGCTTGCTTGGCCAAAAAGGGCGTATGCGTTTTCTCCTGAATATATTCAGGAGAAAACGCATACGCCCTTTTTGGCCAAGTGCATCATTGTCGAAGTTGTGCCCCTCTTCCTGTGCTTTAAAGGCGATTCCAACGTACCTCTTGAAATCTGTTTCCTGCTATTCTGCCTCGCTTTCAAGTCCGCCTCGTTGCCTTCCCTCAACAGATTTTTGGACGATAGTTGTCCTTTATTACTCGGCCAGTTTGTGAATTGCTGTGCCCCTGAGCTCCATTTTTCAACTCGTTTTTGGTGAGCTGACCGCAAGTCCAAAATTTTGGTTCAGGACCTATACTGGTTCCCGGTGGGTGGCTGAGAATTTGGTTAATTCTTCTTCCTGCCGGGAAATTACAGTGATATGTGCCCGTCCAAATGCCTAACAGCTACTCTCTCATTGGTTCTCCCTCTTCCCTTTCATCCTCTGCCAAATTGGCAACCTGTGCGAACCAAGAGGTTAAAGGGGCTGTCTCTCCAAGTTGGGAGGTTGATAGTAAAGCAGACGGAAAGTCAAACCGGAGCACCAGGGGAAGGACTATGCGTTGAGTTTTAGAAACCTTTCGTATTCACAGTGTGTCCGTTCTCTAGGTTTCCCGCACTTGTTATAGCTGTAGTAATATTCCCTTCAACCTGGAGAGTTCGGACCCATGGAATGGGTGCCATGCATTATTGCTTTAAAGGGTCTGCATTTGCTCACCCAATCTCACCAATCGTCTCAGTCCCAAGTGTCCCTCCTTATGCCACATCCAGCTGTCGTTGTAGATAGGGTCATTCCAGCCTTCATCAGAGACCCTGAAGGAATTGTAAAGAATTTCCCAGTTTTTTTGTTTTGCTTTTGAAATTCCTTTTTATAGTGGGTTTGAGCTGATTCTCGCTGCCATGTTTATGCCAGTCTAGACACACTTGATTCCCTTATGGAGACATATCAATACATAGGTTTTAAGATTCTTACTAGTCAGATATTTTCCTCTGCGGGAAATATGGGGTTTTGAGTCCCTTTCGCTGAGGACGGTGTAGGTCTTGTCTATTCCATAGTTGGTTTTTGGAACGGTACCTGTGCTTATATCAAACTCTGGTTTTATGCATCACCCCACCTCTCCTTCCCCCTTAAGCAGGTATAAGAGTGTTTTCTAAATGTGAGACACTGTTCTCTTTCCTAACTCAGTTCAAGTGTAGCCATGTTTACAGGATCTTCATAAGTGATATCTTATGATAAGTTTCTTTTTCTGTGTGACTTATTTCACTTAGAATCATCGTACCTGAATCCACCCATTTTGCTGCTACTGGTCTTATGACATTGATTTCATGGCTGAGGGATATTCCATCGTACGTAAGTACCACAATTTTTTGAACCATGTTTATATTTTCTGGGATACTTAAGGTGTATCCAAGTTGAGGTCCTTGTATGCAGTGCAGCCCTAAATTTTGGGGTGGCTCTGTCTTATTGATTTTCAGTTTTCCCAAGGTATATTCCCTAGACTGGTAGTGCCCTTGGCTCTGTAGCTCTGTTCTTTACTTGTTTTAGGGAACAGAATGCACTCCTCCAGAGAAGCAGTTGGCAATTTACATCCCGCCCATCAGCATAACAAGGCTCCCTGTTCTCCAGGGCCTGTCTTGCCTTTCTTGTTCTTACACATTTTGTGGATGTCCCTTTTGACCGGTGGGAAGTGATACTTCTTTGTAGTGCAGATTTGCATTGCCCGCTTGCTTGCTTGGCCAAAAAGGGCGTATGCGTTTTCTCCTGAATATATTCAGGAGAAAACGCATACGCCCTTTTTGGCCAAGTGCATCATTGTCGAAGTTGTGCCCCTCTTCCTGTGCTTTAAAGGCGATTCCATCGTACCTCTTGAAATCTGTTTCCTGCTATTCTGCCTCGCTTTCAAGTCCGCCTCGTTGCCTTCCCTCAACAGATTTTTGGACGATAGTTGTCCTTTATTACTCGGCCAGTTTGTGAATTGCTGTGCCCCTGAGCTCCATTTTTCAACTCGTTTTTGGTGAGCTGACCGCAAGTCCAAAATTTTGGTTCAGGACCTATACTGGTTCCCGGTGGGTGGCTGAGAATTTGGTTAATTCTTCTTCCTGCCGGGAAATTACAGTGATATGTGCCCCTCCAAATGCCTAACAGCTACTCTCTCATTGGTTCTCCCTCTTCCCTTTCATCCTCTGCCAAATTGGCAACCTGTGCGAACCAAGAGGTTAAAGGGGCTGTCTCTCCAAGTTGGGAGGTTGATAGTAAAGCAGACGGAAAGTCAAACCGGAGCACCAGGAGAGGGACTATTCGTTGAGTTTTAGAAACCTTTCGTATTCACAGTGTGTCCGTTCTCTAGGTTTCCCGCACATGTTATAGCTGTAGTAACATTCCCTTCAACCTGGAGAGTTCGGAACCATGGAATGGGTGCCATGCATTATTGCTTTAAAGGGTCTGCATTTGCTCACCCAATCTCACCAATCGTCTCAGTCCCAAGTGTCCCTCCTTATGCCACATCCAGCTGTCGTTGTAGATAGGGTCATTCCAGCCTTCATCAGAGACCCTGAAGAAATTGTAAAGAATTTCCCAGTTTTTTTGTTTTGTTTTTGAAATTCCTTTTTATAGTGGGTTTGAGCTGATTCTCGCTGCCATGTTTATGCCAGTCTAGACACACTTGATTCCCTTACGGAGACATATCAATACATAGGTTTTAAGATTCTTACTAGTCAGATATTTTCCTCTGCGGGAAATATGGGGTTTTGAGTCCCTTTCGCTGAGGACGGTGTAGGTCTTGTCTATTCCATAGTTGGTTTTTGGAACGGTACCTGTGCTTATATCAAACTCTGGTTTTATGCATCACCCCACCTCTCCTTCCCCCTTAAGCAGGTATAAGAGTGTTTTCTAAATGTGAGACACTGTTCTCTTTCCTAACTCAGTTCAAGTGTAGCCATGTTTACAGGATCTTCATAAGTGATATCTTATGATAAGTTTCTTTTTCTGTGTGACTTATTTCACTTAGAATCATCGTACCTGAATCCACCCATTTTGCTGCTACTGGTCTTATGACATTGATTTCATGGCTGAGGGATATTCCATCGTACGTAAGTACCACAATTTTTTGAACCATGTTTATATTTTCTGGGATACTTAAGGTGTATCCAAGTTGAGGCCCTTGTATGCAGTGCACCCCTAAATTTTGGGGTGGCTCTGTCTTATTGATTTTCAGTTTTCCCAAGGTATATTCCCTAGACTGGTAGTGCCCTTGGCTCTGTAGCTCTGTTCATTACTTGTTTTAGGGAACAGAATGCACTCCTCCAGAGAGGCAGTTGGCAATTTACATCCCGCCCATCAGCATAACAAGGCTCCCTGTTCTCCAGGGCCTGTCTTGCCTTTCTTGTTCTTACACATTTTGTGGATGTCCCTTTTGACCGGTGGGAAGTGATACTTCTTTGTAGTGCAGATTTGCATTGCCCGCTTGCTTGCTTGGCCAAAAAGGGCGTATGCGTTTTCTCCTGAATATATTCAGGAGAAAACACATACGCCCTTTTTGGCCAAGTGCATCATTGTCGAAGTTGTGCCCCTCTTCCTGTGCTTTAAAGGCGATTCCAACGTACCTCTTGAAATCTGTTTCCTGCTATTCTGCCTCGCTTTCAAGTCCGCCTCGTTGCCTTCCCTCAACAGATTTTTGGACGATAGTTGTCCTTTATTACTCGGCCAGTTTGTGAATTGCTGTGCCCCTGAGCTCCATTTTTCAACTCGTTTTTGGTGAGCTGACCGCAAGTCCAAAATTTTGGTTCAGGACCTATACTGGTTCCCGGTGGGTGGCTGAGAATTTGGTTAATTCTTCTTCCTGCCGGGAAATTACAGTGATATGTGCCCGTCCAAATGCCTAACAGCTACTCTCTCATTGGTTCTCCCTCTTCCCTTTCATCCTCTGCCAAATTGGCAACCTGTGCGAACCAAGAGGTTAAAGGGGCTGTCTCTCCAAGTTGGGAGGTTGATAGTAAAGCAGACGGAAAGTCAAACCGGAGCACCAGGGGAGGGACTATGCGTTGAGTTTTAGAAACCTTTCGTATTCACAGTGTGTCCGTTCTCTAGGTTTCCCGCACATGTTATAGCTGTAGTAATATTCCCTTCAACCTGGAGAGTTCGGACCCATGGAATGGGTGCCATGCATTATTGCTTTAAAGGGTCTGCATTTGCTCACCCAATCTCACCAATCGTCTCAGTCCCAAGTGTCCCTCCTTATGCCACATCCAGCTGTCGTTGTAGATAGGGTCATTCCAGCTTTCATCAGAGACCCTGAAGGAATTGTAAAGAATTTCCCAGTTTTTTTGTTTTGTTTTTGAAATTCCTTTTTATAGTGGGTTTGAGCTGATTCTCGCTGCCATGTTTATGCCAGTCTAGACACACTTGATTCCCTTACGGAGACATATCAATACATAGGTTTTAAGATTCTTACTAGTCAGATATTTTCCTCTGCGGGAAATATGGGGTTTTGAGTCCCTTTCGCTGAGGACGGTGTAGGTCTTGTCTATTCCATAGTTGGTTTTTGGAACGGTACCTGTGCTTATATCAAACTCTGGTTTTATGCATCACCCCACCTCTCCTTCCCCCTTAAGCAGGTATAAGAGTGTTTTCTAAATGTGAGACACTGTTCTCTTTCCTAACTCAGTTCAAGTGTAGCCATGTTTACAGGATCTTCATAAGTGATATCTTATGATAAGTTTCTTTTTCTGTGTGACTTATTTCACTTAGAATCATCGTACCTGAATCCACCCATTTTGCTGCTACTGGTCTTATGACATTGATTTCATGGCTGAGGGATATTCCATCGTACGTAAGTACCACAATTTTTTGAACCATGTTTATATTTTCTGGGATACTTAAGGTGTATCCAAGTTGAGGTCCTTGTATGCAGTGCAGCCCTAAATTTTGGGGTGGCTCTGTCTTATTGATTTTCAGTTTTCCCAAGGTATATTCCCTAGGCTGGTAGTGCCCTTGGCTCTGTAGCTCTGTTCTTTACTTGTTTTAGGGAACAGAATGCACTCCTCCAGAGAGGCAGTTGGCAATTTACATCCCGCCCATCAGCATAACAAGGCTCCCTGTTCTCCAGGGCCTGTCTTGCCTTTCTTGTTCTTACACATTTTGTGGATGTCCCTTTTGACCGGTGGGAAGTGATACTTCTTTGTAGTGCAGATTTGCATTGCCCGCTTGCTTGCTTGGCCAAAAAGGGCGTATGCGTTTTCTCCTGGAGAAAACGCATACGCCCTTTTCGGCCAAGTGCATCATTGTCGAAGTTGTGCCCCTCTTCCTGTGCTTTAAAGGCGATTCCATCGTACCTCTTGAAATCTGTTTCCTGCTATTCTGCCTCGCTTTCAAGTCCGCCTCGTTGCCTTCCCTCAACAGATTTTTGGACGATAGTTGTCCTTTATTACTCGGCCAGTTTGTGAATTGCTGTGCCCCTGAGCTCCATTTTTCAACTCGTTTTTGGTGAGCTGACCGCAAGTCCAAAATTTTGGTTCAGGACCTATACTGGTTCCCGGTGGGTGGCTGAGAATTTGGTTAATTCTTCTTCCTGCCGGGAAATTACAGTGATATGTGCCCGTCCAAATGCCTAACAGCTACTCTCTCATTGGTTCTCCCTCTTCCCTTTCATCCACTGCCAAATTGGCAACCTGTGCGAACCAAGAGGTTAAAGGGGCTGTCACTCCAAGTTGGGAGGTTGATAGTAAAGCAGACGGAAAGTCAAACCGGAGCACCAGGAGAGGGACTATGCGTTGAGTTTTAGAAACCTTTCGTATTCACAGTGTGTCCGTTCCCTAGGTTTCCCGCACATGTTATAGCTGTAGTAATATTCCCTTCAACCTGGAGAGTTCGGACCCATGGAATGGGTGCCATGCATTATTGCTTTAAAGGGTCTGCATTTGCTCACCCAATCTCACCAATCGTCTCAGTCCCAAGTGTCCCTCCTTATGCCACATCCAGCTGTCCTTGTAGATAGGGTCATTCCAGCTTTCATCAGAGACCCTGAAGGAATTGTAAAGAATTTCCCAGTTTTTTTGTTTTGTTTTTGAAAATCCTTTTTATAGTGGGTTTGAGCTGATTCTCGCTGCCATGTTTATGCCAGTCTAGACACACTTGATTCCCTTACGGAGACATATCAATACATAGGTTTTAAGATTCTTACTAGTCAGATACTTTCCTCTGCGGGAAATATGGGGTTTTGAGTCCGTTTCGCTGAGGACGGTGTAGGTCTTGTCTATTCCATAGTTGGTTTTTGGAACGGTACCTGTGCTTATATCAAACTCTGGTTTTATGCATCACCCCACCTCTCCTTCCCCCTTAAGCAGGTATAAGAGTGTTTTCTAAATGTGAGACACTGTTCTCTTTCCTAACTCAGTTCAAGTGTAGCCATGTTTACAGGATCTTCATAAGTGATATCTTATGATAAGTTTCTTTTTCTGTGTGACTTATTTCACTTAGAATCATCGTACCTGAATCCACCCATTTTGCTGCTACTGGTCTTATGACATTGATTTCATGGCTGAGGGATATTCCATCGTACGTAAGTACCACAATTTTTTGAACCATGTTTATATTTTCTGGGATACTTAAGGTGTATCCAAGTTGAGGTCCTTGTATGCAGTGCACCCCTAAATTTTGGGGTGGCTCTGTCTTATTGATTTTCAGTTTTCCCAAGGTATATTCCCTAGGCTGGTAGTGCCCTTGGCTCTGTAGCTCTGTTCTTTACTTGTTTTAGGGAACAGAATGCACTCCTCCAGAGAGGCAGTTGGCAATTTACATCCCGCCCATCAGCATAACAAGGCTCCCTGTTCTCCAGGGCCTGTCTTGCCTTTCTTGTTCTTACACATTTTGTGGATGTCCCTTTTGACCGGTGGGAAGTGATACTTCTTTGTAGTGCAGATTTGCATTGCCCGCTTGCTTGCTTGGCCAAAAAGGGCGTATGCGTTTTCTCCTGAATATATTCAGGAGAAAACGCATACGCCCTTTTTGGCCAAGTACATCATTGTCGAAGTTGTGCCCCTCTTCCTGTGCTTTAAAGGCGATTCCAACGTACCTCTTGAAATCTGTTTCCTGCTATTCTGCCTCGCTTTCAAGTCCGCCTCGTTGCCTTCCCTCAACAGATTTTTGGACGATAGTTGTCCTTTATTACTCGGCCAGTGTGTGAATTGCTGTGCCCCTGAGCTCCATTTTTCAACTCGTTTTTGGTGAGCTGACCGCAAGTCCAAAATTTTGGTTCAGGACCTATACTGGTTCCCGGTGGGTGGCTGAGAATTTGGTTAATTCTTCTTCCTGCCGGGAAATTACAGTGATATGTGCCCCTCCAAATGCCTAACAGCTACTCTCTCATTAGTTCTCCCTCTTCCCTTTCATCCTCTGCCAAATTGGCAACCTGTGCGAACCAAGAGGTTAAAGGGGCTGTCTCTCCAAGTTGGGAGGTTGATAGTAAAGCAGACGGAAAGTCAAACCGGAGCACCAGGAGAGGGACTATTCGTTGAGTTTTAGAAACCTTTCGTATTCACAGTGTGTCCGTTCTCTAGGTTTCCCGCACATGTTATTGCTGTAGTAACATTCCCTTCAACCTGGAGAGTTCGGACCCATGGAATGGGTGCCATGCATTATTGCTTTAAAGGGTCTGCATTTGCTCACCCAATCTCACCAATCGTCTCAGTCCCAAGTGTCCCTCCTTATGCCACATCCAGCTGTCGTTGTAGATAGGGTCATTCCAGCCTTCATCAGAGACCCTGAAGGAATTGTAAAGAATTTCCCAGTTTTTTTGTTTTGTTTTTGAAATTCCTTTTTATAGTGGGTTTGAGCTGATTCTCGCTGCCATGTTTATGCCAGTCTAGACACACTTGATTCCCTTACGGAGACATATCAATACATAGGTTTTAAGATTCTTACTAGTCAGATATTTTCCTCTGCGGGAAATATGGGGTTTTGAGTCCCTTTCGCTGAGGACGGTGTAGGTCTTGTCTATTCCATAGTTGGTTTTTGGAACGGTACCTGTGCTTATATCAAACTCTGGTTTTATGCATCACCCCACCTCTCCTTCCCCCTTAAGCAGGTATAAGAGTGTTTTCTAAATGTGAGACACTGTTCTCTTTCCTAACTCAGTTCAAGTGTAGCCATGTTTACAGGATCTTCATAAGTGATATCTTATGATAAGTTTCTTTTTCTGTGTGACTTATTTCACTTAGAATCATCGTACCTGAATCCACCCATTTTGCTCCTACTGGTCTTATGACATTGATTTCATGGCTGAGGGATATTCCATCGTACGTAAGTACCACAATTTTTTGAACCATGTTTATATTTTCTGGGATACTTAAGGTGTATCCAAGTTGAGGCCCTTGTATGCAGTGCAGCCCTAAATTTTGGGGTGGCTCTGTCTTATTGATTTTCAGTTTTCCCAAGGTATATTCCCTAGACTGGTAGTGCCCTTGGCTCTGTAGCTCTGTTCTTTACTTGTTTTAGGGAACAGAATGCACTCCTCCAGAGAGGCAGTTGGCAATTTACATCCCGCCCATCAGCATAACAAGGCTCCCTGTTCTCCAGGGCCTGTCTTGCCTTTCTTGTTCTTACACATTTTGTGGATGTCCCTTTTGACCGGTGGGAAGTGATACTTCTTTGTAGTGCAGATTTGCATTGCCCGCTTGCTTGCTTGGCCAAAAAGGGCGTATGCGTTTTCTCCTGGAGAAAACGCATACGCCCTTTTTGGCCAAGTGCATCATTGTCGAAGTTGTGCCCCTCTTCCTGTGCTTTAAAGGCGATTCCATCGTACCTCTTGAAATCTGTTTCCTGCTATTCTGCCTCGCTTTCAAGTCCGCCTCGTTGCCTTCCCTCAACAGATTTTTGGACGATAGTTGTCCTTTATTACTCGGCCAGTTTGTGAATTGCTGTGCCCCTGAGCTCCATTTTTCAACTCGTTTTTGGTGAGCTGACCGCAAGTCCAAAATTTTGGTTCAGGACCTATACTGGTTCCCGGTGGGTGGCTGAGAATTTGGTTAATTCTTCTTCCTGCCGGGAAATTACAGTGATATGTGCCCGTCCAAATGCCTAACAGCTACTCTCTCATTGGTTCTCCCTCTTCCCTTTCATCCACTGCCAAATTGGCAACCTGTGCGAACCAAGAGGTTAAAGGGGCTGTCACTCCAAGTTGGGAGGTTGATAGTAAAGCAGACGGAAAGTCAAACCGGAGCACCAGGAGAGGGACTATGCGTTGAGTTTTAGAAACCTTTCGTATTCACAGTGTGTCCGTTCCCTAGGTTTCCCGCACATGTTATAGCTGTAGTAATATTCCCTTCAACCTGGAGAGTTTGGACCCATGGAATGGGTGCCATGCATTATTGCTTTAAAGGGTCTGCATTTGCTCACCCAATCTCACCAATCGTCTCAGTCCCAAGTGTCCCTCCTTATGCCACATCCAGCTGTCCTTGTAGATAGGGTCATTCCAGCTTTCATCAGAGACCCTGAAGGAATTGTAAAGAATTTCCCAGTTTTTTTGTTTTGTTTTTGAAAATCCTTTTTATAGTGGGTTTGAGCTGATTCTCGGTGCCATGTTTATGCCAGTCTAGGCACACTTGATTCCCTTATGGAGACATATCAATACATAGGTTTTAAGATTCTTACTAGTCAGATACTTTCCTCTGCGGGAAATATGGGGTTTTGAGTCCCTTTCGCTGAGGACGGTGTAGGTCTTGTCTATTCCATAGTTGGTTTTTGGAACGGTACCTGTGCTTATATCAAACTCTGGTTTTATGCATCACCCCACCTCTCCTTCCCCCTTAAGCAGGTATAAGAGTGTTTTCTAAATGTGAGACACTGTTCTCTTTCCTAACTCAGTTCAAGTGTAGCCATGTTTACAGGATCTTCATAAGTGATATCTTATGATAAGTTTCTTTTTCTGTGTGACTTATTTCACTTAGAATCATCGTACCTGAATCCACCCATTTTGCTGCTACTGGTCTTATGACATTGATTTCATGGCTGAGGGATATTCCATCGTACGTAAGTACCACAATTTTTTGAACCATGTTTATATTTTCTGGGATACTTAAGGTGTATCCAAGTTGAGGCCCTTGTATGCAGTGCACCCCTAAATTTTGGGGTGGCTCTGTCTTATTGATTTTCCGTTTTCCCAAGGTATATTCCCTAGACTGGTAGTGCCCTTGGCTCTGTAGCTCTGTTCATTACTTGTTTTAGGGAACAGAATGCACACCTCCAGAGAGGCAGTTGGCAATTTACATCCCGCCCATCAGCATAACAAGGCTCCCTGTTCTCCAGGGCCTGTCTTGCCTTTCTTGTTCTTACACATTTTGTGGATGTCCCTTTTGACCGGTGGGAAGTGATACTTCTTTGTAGTGCAGATTTGCATTGCCCGCTTGCTTGCTTGGCCAAAAAGGGCGTATGCGTTTTCTCCTGAATATATTCAGGAGAAAACGCATACGCCCTTTTTGGCCAAGTGCGTCATTGTCGAAGTTGTGCCCCTCTTCCTGTGCTTTAAAGGCGATTCCAACGTACCTCTTGAAATCTGTTTCCTGCTATTCTGCCTCGCTTTCAAGTCCGCCTCGTTGCCTTCCCTCAACAGATTTTTGGACGATAGTTGTCCTTTATTACTCGGCCAGTTTGTGAATTGCTGTGCCCCTGAGCTCCATTTTTCAACTCGTTTTTGGTGAGCTGACCGCAAGTCCAAAATTTTGGTTCAGGACCTATACTGGTTCCCGGTGGGTGGCTGAGAATTTGGTTAATTCTTCTTCCTGCCGGGAAATTACAGTGATATGTGCCCCTCCAAATGCCTAACAGCTACTCTCTCATTGGTTCTCCCTCTTCCCTTTCATCCTCTGCCAAATTGGCAACCTGTGCGAACCAAGAGGTTAAAGGGGCTGTCTCTCCAAGTTGGGAGGTTGATAGTAAAGCAGACGGAAAGTCAAACCGGAGCACCAGGGGAGGGACTATGCGTTGAGTTTTAGAAACCTTTCGTATTCACAGTGTGTCCGTTCTCTAGGTTTCCCGCACTTGTTATAGCTGTAGTAATATTCCCTTCAACCTGGAGAGTTCGGACCCATGGAATGGGTGCCATGCATTATTGCTTTAAAGGGTCTGCATTTGCTCACCCAATCTCACCAATCGTCTCAGTCCCAAGTGTCCCTCCTTATGCCACATCCAGCTGTCGTTGTAGATAGGGTCATTCCAGCCTTCATCAGAGACCCTGAAGGAATTGTAAAGAATTTCCCAGTTTTTTTGTTTTGTTTTTGAAATTCCTTTTTATAGTGGGTTTGAGCTGATTCTCGCTGCCATGTTTATGCCAGTCTAGACACACTTGATTCCCTTATGGAGACATATCAATACATAGGTTTTAAGATTCTTACTAGTCAGATATTTTCCTCTGCGGGAAATATGGGGTTTTGAGTCCCTTTCGCTGAGGACGGTGTAGGTCTTGTCTATTCCATAGTTGGTTTTTGGAACGGTACCTGTGCTTATATCAAACTGTGGTTTTATGCATCACCCCACCTCTCCTTCCCCCTTAAGCAGGTATAAGAGTGTTTTCTAAATGTGAGACACTGTTCTCTTTCCTAACTCAGTTCAAGTGTAGCCATGTTTACAGGATCTTCATAAGTGATATCTTATGATAAGTTTCTTTTTCTGTGTGACTTATTTCACTTAGAATCATCGTACCTGAATCCACCCATTTTGCTGCTACTGGTCTTATGACATTGATTTCATGGCTGAGGGATATTCCATCGTACGTAAGTACCACAATTTTTTGAACCATGTTTATATTTTCTGGGATACTTAAGGTGTATCCAAGTTGAGGTCCTTGTATGCAGTGCAGCCCTAAATTTTGGGGTGGCTCTGTCTTATTGATTTTCAGTTTTCCCAAGGTATATTCCCTAGACTGGTAGTGCCCTTGGCTCTGTAGCTCTGTTCTTTACTTGTTTTAGGGAACAGAATGCACTCCTCCAGAGAGGCAGTTGGCAATTTACATCCCGCCCATCAGCATAACAAGGCTCCCTGTTCTCCAGGGCCTGTCTTGCCTTTCTTGTTCTTACACATTTTGTGGATGTCCCTTTTGACCGGTGGGAAGTGATACTTCTTTGTAGTGCAGATTTGCATTGCCCGCTTGCTTGCTTGGCCAAAAAGGGCGTATGCGTTTTCTCCTGAATATATTCAGGAGAAAACGCATACGCCCTTTTTGGCCAAGTGCATCATTGTCGAAGTTGTGCCCCTCTTCCTGTGCTTTAAAGGCGATTCCATCGTACCTCTTGAAATCTGTTTCCTGCTATTCTGCCTCGCTTTCAAGTCCGCCTCGTTGCCTTCCCTCAACAGATTTTTGGACGATAGTTGTCCTTTATTACTCGGCCAGTTTGTGAATTGCTGTGCCCCTGAGCTCCATTTTTCAACTCGTTTTTGGTGAGCTGACCGCAAGTCCAAAATTTTGGTTCAGGACCTATACTGGTTCCCGGTGGGTGGCTGAGAATTTGGTTAATTCTTCTTCCTGCCGGGAAATTACAGTGATATGTGCCCCTCCAAATGCCTAACAGCTACTCTCTCATTGGTTCTCCCTCTTCCCTTTCATCCTCTGCCAAATTGGCAACCTGTGCGAACCAAGAGGTTAAAGGGGCTGTCTCTCCAAGTTGGGAGGTTGATAGTAAAGCAGACGGAAAGTCAAACCGGAGCACCAGGAGAGGGACTATTCGTTGAGTTTTAGAAACCTTTCGTATTCACAGTGTGTCCGTTCTCTAGGTTTCCCGCACATGTTATAGCTGTAGTAACATTCCCTTCAACCTGGAGAGTTCGGACCCATGGAATGGGTGCCATGCATTATTGCTTTAAAGGGTCTGCATTTGCTCACCCAATCTCACCAATCGTCTCAGTCCCAAGTGTCCCTCCTTATGCCACATCCAGCTGTCGTTGTAGATAGGGTCATTCCAGCCTTCATCAGAGACCCTGAAGGAATTGTAAAGAATTTCCCAGTTTTTTTGTTTTGTTTTTGAAATTCCTTTTTATAGTGGGTTTGAGCTGATTCTCGCTGCCATGTTTATGCCAGTCTAGACACACTTGATTCCCTTACGGAGACATATCAATACATAGGTTTTAAGATTCTTACTAGTCAGATATTTTCCTCTGCGGGAAATATGGGGTTTTGAGTCCCTTTCGCTGAGGACGGTGTAGGTCTTGTCTATTCCATAGTTGGTTTTTGGAACGGTACCTGTGCTTATATCAAACTCTGGTTTTATGCATCACCCCACCTCTCCTTCCCCCTTAAGCAGGTATAAGAGTGTTTTCTAAATGTGAGACACTGTTCTCTTTCCTAACTCAGTTCAAGTGTAGCCATGTTTACAGGATCTTCATAAGTGATATCTTATGATAAGTTTCTTTTTCTGTGTGACTTATTTCACTTAGAATCATCGTACCTGAATCCACCCATTTTGCTGCTACTGGTCTTATGACATTGATTTCATGGCTGAGGGATATTCCATCGTACGTAAGTACCACAATTTTTTGAACCATGTTTATATTTTCTGGGATACTTAAGGTGTATCCAAGTTGAGGCCCTTGTATGCAGTGCACCCCTAAATTTTGGGGTGGCTCTGTCTTATTGATTTTCAGTTTTCCCAAGGTATATTCCCTAGACTGGTAGTGCCCTTGGCTCTGTAGCTCTGTTCATTACTTGTTTTAGGGAACAGAATGCACTCCTCCAGAGAGGCAGTTGGCAATTTACATCCCGCCCATCAGTATAACAAGGCTCCCTGTTCTCCAGGGCCTGTCTTGCCTTTCTTGTTCTTACACATTTTGTGGATGTCCCTTTTGACCGGTGGGAAGTGATACTTCTTTGTAGTGCAGATTTGCATTGCCCGCTTGCTTGCTTGGCCAAAAAGGGCGTATGCGTTTTCTCCTGAATATATTCAGGAGAAAACGCATACGCCCTTTTTGGCCAAGTGCATCATTGTCGAAGTTGTGCCCCTCTTCCTGTGCTTTAAAGGCGATTCCAACGTACCTCTTGAAATCTGTTTCCTGCTATTCTGCCTCGCTTTCAAGTCCGCCTCGTTGCCTTCCCTCAACAGATTTTTGGACGATAGTTGTCCTTTATTACTCGGCCAGTTTGTGAATTGCTGTGCCCCTGAGCTCCATTTTTCAACTCGTTTTTGGTGAGCTGACCGCAAGTCCAAAATTTTGGTTCAGAACCTATACTGGTTCCCGGTGGGTGGCTGAGAATTTGGTTAATTCTTCTTCCTGCCGGGAAATTACAGTGATATGTGCCCGTCCAAATGCCTAACAGCTACTCTCTCATTGGTTCTCCCTCTTCCCTTTCATCCTCTGCCAAATTGGCAACCTGTGCGAACCAAGAGGTTAAAGGGGTTGTCTCTCCAAGTTGGGAGGTTGATAGTAAAGCAGACGGAAAGTCAAACCGGAGCACCAGGGGAGGGACTATGCGTTGAGTTTTAGAAACCTTTCGTATTCACAGTGTGTCCGTTCTCTAGGTTTCCCGCACTTGTTATAGCTGTAGTAATATTCCCTTCAACCTGGAGAGTTCGGACCCATGGAATGGGTGCCATGCATTATTGCTTTAAAGGGTCTGCATTTGCTCACCCAATCTCACCAATCGTCTCAGTCCCAAGTGTCCCTCCTTATGCCACATCCAGCTGTCGTTGTAGATAGGGTCATTCCAGCCTTCATCAGAGACCCTGAAGGAATTGTAAAGAATTTCCCAGTTTTTTTGTTTTGTTTTTGAAATTCCTTTTTATAGTGGGTTTGAGCTGATTCTCGCTGCCATGTTTATGCCAGTCTAGACACACTTGATTCCCTTATGGAGACATATCAATACATAGGTTTTAAGATTCTTACTAGTCAGATATTTTCCTCTGCGGGAAATATGGGGTTTTGAGTCCCTTTCGCTGAGGACGGTGTAGGTCTTGTCTATTCCATAGTTGGTTTTTGGAACGGTACCTGTGCTTATATCAAACTCTGGTTTTATGCATCACCCCACCTCTCCTTCCCCCTTAAGCAGGTATAAGAGTGTTTTCTAAATGTGAGACACTGTTCTCTTTCCTAACTCAGTTCAAGTGTAGCCATGTTTACAGGATCTTCATAAGTGATATCTTATGATAAGTTTCTTTTTCTGTGTGACTTATTTCACTTAGAATCATCGTACCTGAATCCACCCATTTTGCTGCTACTGGTCTTATGACATTGATTTCATGGCTGAGGGATATTCCATCGTACGTAAGTACCACAATTTTTTGAACCATGTTTATATTTTCTGGGATACTTAAGGTGTATCCAAGTTGAGGTCCTTGTATGCAGTGCAGCCCTAAATTTTGGGGTGGCTCTGTCTTATTGATTTTCAGTTTTCCCAAGGTATATTCCCTAGACTGGTAGTGCCCTTGGCTCTGTAGCTCTGTTCTTTACTTGTTTTAGGGAACAGAATGCACTCCTCCAGAGAGGCAGTTGGCAATTTACATCCCGCCCATCAGCATAACAAGGCTCCCTGTTCTCCAGGGCCTGTCTTGCCTTTCTTGTTCTTACACATTTTGTGGATGTCCCTTTTGACCGGTGGGAAGTGATACTTCTTTGTAGTGCAGATTTGCATTGCCCGCTTGCTTGCTTGGCCAAAAAGGGCGTATGCGTTTTCTCCTGAATATATTCAGGAGAAAACGCATACGCCCTTTTTGGCCAAGTGCATCATTGTCGAAGTTGTGCCCCTCTTCCTGTGCTTTAAAGGCGATTCCAACGTACCTCTTGAAATCTGTTTCCTGCTATTCTGCCTCGCTTTCAAGTCCGCCTCGTTGCCTTCCCTCAACAGATTTTTGGACAATAGTTGTCCTTTATTACTCGGCCAGTTTGTGAATTGCTGTGCCCCTGAGCTCCATTTTTCAACTCGTTTTTGGTGAGCTGACCGCAAGTCCAAAATTTTGGTTCAGAACCTATACTGGTTCCCGGTGGGTGGCTGAGAATTTGGTTAATTCTTCTTCCTGCCGCTAAATTACAGTGATATGTGCCCGTCCAAATGCCTAACAGCTACTCTCTCATTGGTTCTCCCTCTTCCCTTTCATCCTCTGCCAAATTGGCAACCTGTGCGAACCAAGAGGTTAAAGGGGTTGTCTCTCCAAGCTGGGAGGTTGATAGTAAAGCAGACGGAAAGTCAAACCGGATCACCAGGGGAGGGACTATGCGTTGAGTTTTAGAAACCTTTCGTATTCACAGTGTGTCCGTTCTCTAGGTTTCCCGCACTTGTTATAGCTGTAGTAATATTCCCTTCAACCTGGAGAGTTCGGACCCATGGAATGGGTGCCATGCATTATTGCTTTAAAGGGTCTGCATTTGCTCACCCAATCTCACCAATCGTCTCAGTCCCAAGTGTCCCTCCTTATGCCACATCCAGCTGTCGTTGTAGATAGGGTCATTCCAGCCTTCATCAGAGACCCTGAAGGAATTGTAAAGAATTTCCCAGTTTTTTTGTTTTGTTTTTGAAATTCCTTTTTATAGTGGGTTTGAGCTGATTCTCGCTGCCATGTTTATGCCAGTCTAGACACACTTGATTCCCTTATGGAGACATATCAATACATAGGTTTTAAGATTCTTACTAGTCAGATATTTTCCTCTGCGGGAAATATGGGGTTTTGAGTCCCTTTCGCTGAGGACGGTGTAGGTCTTGTCTATTCCATAGTTGGTTTTTGGAACGGTACCTGTGCTTATATCAAACTCTGGTTTTATGCATCACCCCACCTCTCCTTCCCCC
Organism: Hyperoodon ampullatus; assembly: GCF_949752795.1. Classification (NCBI taxonomy): domain Eukaryota; kingdom Metazoa; phylum Chordata; class Mammalia; order Artiodactyla; family Ziphiidae; genus Hyperoodon; species Hyperoodon ampullatus. The sequence continues at coordinate 818,190 of NW_027640475.1, read as the reverse complement.
TTAAGCAGGTATAAGAGTGTTTTCTAAATGTGAGACACTGTTCTCTTTCCTAACTCAGTTCAAGTGTAGCCATGTTTACAGGATCTTCATAAGTGATATCTTATGATAAGTTTCTTTTTCTGTGTGACTTATTTCACTTAGAATCATCGTACCTGAATCCACCCATTTTGCTGCTACTGGTCTTATGACATTGATTTCATGGCTGAGGGATATTCCATCGTACGTAAGTACCACAATTTTTTGAACCATGTTTATATTTTCTGGGATACTTAAGGTGTATCCAAGTTGAGGTCCTTGTATGCAGTGCAGCCCTAAATTTTGGGGTGGCTCTGTCTTATTGATTTTCAGTTTTCCCAAGGTATATTCCCTAGACTGGTAGTGCCCTTGGCTCTGTAGCTCTGTTCTTTACTTGTTTTAGGGAACAGAATGCACTCCTCCAGAGAGGCAGTTGGCAATTTACATCCCGCCCATCAGCATAACAAGGCTCCCTGTTCTCCAGGGCCTGTCTTGCCTTTCTTGTTCTTACACATTTTGTGGATGTCCCTTTTGACCGGTGGGAAGTGATACTTCTTTGTAGTGCAGATTTGCATTGCCCGCTTGCTTGCTTGGCCAAAAAGGGCGTATGCGTTTTCTCCTGAATATATTCAGGAGAAAACGCATACGCCCTTTTTGGCCAAGTGCATCATTGTCGAAGTTGTGCCCCTCTTCCTGTGCTTTAAAGGCGATTCCATCGTACCTCTTGAAATCTGTTTCCTGCTATTCTGCCTCGCTTTCAAGTCCGCCTCGTTGCCTTCCCTCAACAGATTTTTGGACGATAGTTGTCCTTTATTACTCGGCCAGTTTGTGTATTGCTGTGCCCCTGAGCTCCATTTTTCAACTCGGTTTTGGTGAGCTGACCGCAAGTCCAAAATTTTGGTTCAGGACCTATACTGGTTCCCGGTGGGTGGCTGAGAATTTGGTTAATTCTTCTTCCTGCCGGGAAATTACAGTGATATGTGCCCCTCCAAATGCCTAACAGCTACTCTCTCATTGGTTCTCCCTCTTCCCTTTCATCCTCTGCCAAATTGGCAACCTGTGCGAACCAAGAGGTTAAAGGGGCTGTCTCTCCAAGTTGGGAGGTTGATAGTAAAGCAGACGGAAAGTCAAACCGGAGCACCAGGAGAGGGACTATTCGTTGAGTTTTAGAAACCTTTCGTATTCACAGTGTGTCCGTTCTCTAGGTTTCCCGCACATGTTATAGCTGTAGTAATATTCCCTTCAACCTGGAGAGTTCGGACCCATGGAATAGGTGCCATGCATTATTGCTTTAAAGGGTCTGCATTTGCTCACCCAATCTCACCAATCGTCTCAGTCCCAAGTGTCCCTCCTTATGCCACATCCAGCTGTCGTTGTAGATAGGGTCATTCCAGCTTTCATCAGAGACCCTGAAGGAATTGTAAAGAATTTCCCAGTTTTTTTGTTTTGTTTTTGAAATTCCTTTTTATAGTGGGTTTGAGCTGATTCTCGCTGCCATGTTTATGCCAGTCTAGACACACTTGATTCCCTTACGGAGACATATCAATACATAGGTTTTAAGATTCTTACTAGTCAGATATTTTCCTCTGCGGGAAATATGGGGTTTTGAGTCCCTTTCGCTGAGGACGGTGTAGGTCTTGTCTATTCCATAGTTGGTTTTTGGAACGGTACCTGTGCTTATATCAAACTCTGGTTTTATGCATCACCCCACCTCTCCTTCCCCCTTAAGCAGGTATAAGAGTGTTTTCTAAATGTGAGACACTGTTCTCTTTCCTAACTCAGTTCAAGTGTAGCCATGTTTACAGGATCTTCATAAGTGATATCTTATGATAAGTTTCTTTTTCTGTGTGACTTATTTCACTTAGAATCATCGTACCTGAATCCACCCATTTTGCTGCTACTGGTCTTATGACATTGATTTCATGGCTGAGGGATATTCCATCGTACGTAAGTACCACAATTTTTTGAACCATGTTTATATTTTCTGGGATACTTAAGGTGTATCCAAGTTGAGGTCCTTGTATGCAGTGCAGCCCTAAATTTTGGGGTGGCTCTGTCTTATTGATTTTCAGTTTTCCCAAGGTATATTCCCTAGACTGGTAGTGCCCTTGGCTCTGTAGCTCTGTTCTTTACTTGTTTTAGGGAACAGAATGCACTCCTCCAGAGAGGCAGTTGGCAATTTACATCCCGCCCATCAGCATAACAAGGCTCCCTGTTCTCCAGGGCCTGTCTTGCCTTTCTTGTTCTTACACATTTTGTGGATGTCCCTTTTGACCGGTGGGAAGTGATACTTCTTTGTAGTGCAGATTTGCATTGCCCGCTTGCTTGCTTGGCCAAAAAGGGCGTATGCGTTTTCTCCTGAATATATTCAGGAGAAAACGCATACGCCCTTTTTGGCCAAGTGCATCATTGTCGAAGTTGTGCCCCTCTTCCTGTGCTTTAAAGGCGATTCCAACGTACCTCTTGAAATCTGTTTCCTGCTATTCTGCCTCGCTTTCAAGTCCGCCTCGTTGCCTTCCCTCAACAGATTTTTGGACGATAGTTGTCCTTTATTACTCGGCCAGTTTGTGAATTGCTGTGCCCCTGAGCTCCATTTTTCAACTCGCTTTTGGTGAGCTGACCGCAAGTCCAAAATTTTGGTTCAGGACCTATACTGGTTCCCGGTGGGTGGCTGAGAATTTGGTTAATTCTTCTTCCTGCCGGGAAATTACAGTGATAGGTGCCCGTCCAAATGCCTAACAGCTACTCTCTCATTGGTTCTCCCTCTTCCCTTTCATCCTCTGCCAAATTGGCAACCTGTGCGAACCAAGAGGTTAAAGGGGCTGTCTCTCCAAGTTGGGAGGTTGATAGTAAAGCAGACGGAAAGTCAAACCGGAGCACCAGGGGAGGGACTATGCGTTGAGTTTTAGAAACCTTTCGTATTCACAGTGTGTCCGTTCTCTAGGTTTCCCGCACTTGTTATAGCTGTAGTAATATACCCTTCAACCTGGAGAGTTCGGACCCATGGAATGGGTGCCATGCATTATTGCTTTAAAGGGTCTGCATTTGCTCACCCAATCTCACCAATCGTCTCAGTCCCAAGTGTCCCTCCTTATGCCACATCCAGCTGTCGTTGTAGATAGGGTCATTCCAGCCTTCATCAGAGACCCTGAAGGAATTGTAAAGAATTTCCCAGTTTTTTTGTTTTGTTTTTGAAATTCCTTTTTATAGTGGGTTTGAGCTGATTCTCGCTGCCATGTTTATGCCAGTCTAGACACACTTGATTCCCTTACGGAGACATATCAATACATAGGTTTTAAGATTCTTACTAGTCAGATATTTTCCTCTGCGGGAAATATGGGGTTTTGAGTCCCTTTCGCTGAGGACGGTGTAGGTCTTGTCTATTCCATAGTTGGTTTTTGGAACGGTACCTGTGCTTTTATCAAACTCTGGTTTTATTCATCACCCCACCTCTCCTTCCCCCTTAAGCAGGTATAAGAGTGTTTTCTAAATGTGAGACACTGTTCTCTTTCCTAACTCAGTTCAAGTGTAGCCATGTTTACAGGATCTTCATAAGTGATATCTTATGATAAGTTTCTTTTTCTGTGTGACTTATTTCACTTAGAATCATCGTACCTGAATCCACCCATTTTGCTGCTACTGGTCTTATGACATTGATTTCATGGCTGAGGGATATTCCATCGTACGTAAATACCACAATTTTTTGAACCATGTTTATATTTTCTGGGATACTTAAGGTGTATCCAAGTTGAGGTCCTTGTATGCAGTGCAGCCCTAAATTTTGGGCTGGCTCTGTCTTATTGATTTTCAGTTTTCCCAAGGTATATTCCCTAGACTGGTAGTGCCCTTGGCTCTGTAGCTCTGTTCTTTACTTGTTTTAGGGAACAGAATGCACTCCTCCAGAGAGGCAGTTGGCAATTTACATTCCGCCCATCAGCATAACAAGGCTCCGGGTTCTCCAGGGCCTGTCTTGCCTTTCTTGTTCTTACACATTTTGTGGATGTCCCTTTTGACCGGTGGGAAGTGATACTTCTTTGTAGTGCAGATTTGCATTGCCCGCTTGCTTGCTTGGCCAAAAAGGGCGTATGCGTTTTCTCCTGAATATATTCAGGAGAAAACGCATACGCCCTTTTTGGCCAAGTGCATCATTGTCGAAGTTGTGCCCCTCTTCCTGTGCTTTAAAGGCGATTCCAACGTACCTCTTGAAATTTGTTTCCTGCTATTCTGCCTCGCTTTCAAGTCCGCCTCGTTGCCTTCCCTCAACAGATTTTTGGACGATAGTTGTCCTTTATTACTCGGCCAGTTTGTGAATTGCTGTGCCCCTGAGCTCCATTTTTCAACTCGTTTTTGGTGAGCTGACCGCAAGTCCAAAATTTTGGTTCAGGACCTATACTGGTTCCCGGTGGGTGGCTGAGAATTTGGTTAATTCTTCTTCCTGCCGGGAAATTACAGTGATATGTGCCCGTCCAAATGCCTAACAGCTACTCTCTCATTGGTTCTCCCTCTTCCCTTTCATCCTCTGCCAAATTGGCAACCTGTGCGAACCAAGAGGTTAAAGGGGCTGTCTCTCCAAGTTGGGAGGTTGATAGTAAAGCAGACGGAAAGTCAAACCGGAGCACCAGGAGAGGGACTATGCGTTGAGTTTTAGAAACCTTTCGTATTCACAGTGTGTCCGTTCTCTAGGTTTCCCGCACATGTTATAGCTGTAGTAATATTCCCTTCAACCTGGAGAGTTCGGACCCATGGAATGGGTGCCATGCATTATTGCTTTAAAGGGTCTGCATTTGCTCACCCAATCTCACCAATCGTCTCAGTCCCAAGTGTCCCTCCTTATGCCACATCCAGCTGTCGTTGTAGATAGGGTCATTCCAGCTTTCATCAGAGACCCTGAAGGAATTGTAAAGAATTTCCCAGTTTTTTTGTTTTGTTTTTGAAATTCCTTTTTATAGTGGGTTTGAGCTGATTCTCGCTGCCATGTTTATGCCAGTCTAGACACACTTGATTCCCTTACGGAGACATATCAATACATAGGTTTTAAGATTCTTACTAGTCAGATATTTTCCTCTGCGGGAAATATGGGGTTTTGAGTTCCTTTCGCTGAGGACGGTGTAGGTCTTGTCTATTCCATAGTTGGTTTTTGGAACGGTACCTGTGCTTATATCAAACTCTGGTTTTATTCATCACCCCACCTCTCCTTCCCCCTTAAGCAGGTATAAGAGTGTTTTCTAAATGTGAGACACTGTTCTCTTTCCTAACTCAGTTCAAGTGTAGCCATGTTTACAGGATCTTCATAAGTGATATCTTATGATAAATTTCTTTTTCTGTGTGACTTATTTCACTTAGAATCATCGTACCTGAATCCACCCATTTTGCTGCTACTGGTCTTATGACATTGATTTCATGGCTGAGGGATATTCCATCGTACGTAAGTACCACAATTTTTTGAACCATGTTTATATTTTCTGGGATACTTAAGGTGTATCCAAGTTGAGGTCCTTGTATGCAGTGCAGCCCTAAATTTTGGGGTGGCTCTGTCTTATTGATTTTCAGTTTTCCCAAGGTATATTCCCTTGGCTGGTAGTGCGCTTGGCTCTGTAGCTCTGTTCTTTACTTGTTTTAGGGAACAGAATGCACTCCTCCAGAGAGGCAGTTGGCAATTTACATCCCGCCCATCAGCATAACAAGGCTCCCTGTTCTCCAGGGCCTGTCTTGCCTTTCTTGTTCTTACACATTTTGTGGATGTCCCTTTTGACCGGTGGGAAGTGATACTTCTTTGTAGTGCAGATTTGCATTGCCCGCTTGCTTGCTTGGCCAAAAAGGGCGTATGCATTTTCTCCTGAATATATTCAGGAGAAAACGCATACACCCTTTTTGGCCAAGTGCATCATTGTCGAAGTTGTGCCCCTCTTCCTGTGCTTTAAAGGCGATTCCAACGTACCTCTTGAAATCTGTTTCCTGCTATTCTGCCTCGCTTTCAAGTCCGCCTCGTTGCCTTCCCTCAACAGATTTTTGGACGATAGTTGTCCTTTATTACTCGGCCAGTTTGTGAATTGCTGTGCCCCTGAGCTCCATTTTTCAACTCGTTTTTGGTGAGCTGACCGCAAGTCCAAAATTTTGGTTCAGGACCTATACTGGTTCCCGGTGGGTGGCTGAGAATTTGGTTAATTCTTCTTCCTGCCGGGAAATTACAGTGATATGTGCCCGTCCAAATGCCTAACAGCTACTCTCTCATTGGTTCTCCCTCTTCCCTTTCATCCTCTGCCAAATTGGCAACCTGTGCGAACCAAGAGGTTAAAGGGGCTGTCTCTCCAAGTTGGGAGGTTGATAGTAAAGCAGACGGAAAGTCAAACCGGAGCACCAGGAGAGGGACTATGCGTTGAGTTTTAGAAACCTTTCGTATTCACAGTGTGTCCATTCTCTAGGTTTCCCGCACATGTTATAGCTGTAGTAATATTCCCTTCAACCTGGAGATTTCGGACCCATGGAATGGGTGCCATGCATTATTGCTTTAAAGGGTCTGCATTTGCTCACCCAATCTCACCAATCGTCTCAGTCCCAAGTGTCCCTCCTTATGCCACATCCAGCTGTCGTTGTAGATAGGGTCATTCCAGCTTTCATCAGAGACCCTGAAGGAATTGTAAAGAATTTCCCAGTTTTTTTGTTTTGTTTTTGAAATTCCTTTTTATAGTGGGTTTGAGCTGATTCTCGCTGCCATGTTTATGCCAGTCTAGACACACTTGATTCCCTTATGGAGACATATCAATACATAGGTTTTAAGATTCTTACTAGTCAGATATTTTCCTCTGCGGGAAATATGGGGTTTTGAGTCCCTTTCGCTGAGGACGGTGTAGGTCTTGTCTATTCCATAGTTGGTTTTTGGAACGGTACCTGTGCTTATATCAAACTCTGGTTTTATTCATCACCCCACCTCTCCTTCCCCCTTAAGCAGGTATAAGAGTGTTTTCTAAATGTGAGACACTGTTCTCTTTCCTAACTCAGTTCAAGTGTAGCCATGTTTACAGGATCTTCATAAGTGATATCTTATGATAAGTTTCTTTTTCTGTGTGACTTATTTCACTTAGAATCATCGTACCTGAATCCACCCATTTAGCTGCTACTGGTCTTATGACATTGATTTCATGGCTGAGGGATATTCCATCGTACGTAAGTACCACAATTTTTTGAACCATGTTTATATTTTCTGGGATACTTAAGGTGTATCCAAGTTGAGGTCCTTGTATGCAGTGCAGCCCTAAATTATGGGGTGCCTCTGTCTTATTGATTTTCAGTTTTCCCAAGGTATATTCCCTAGGCTGGTAGTGCCCTTGGCTCTGTAGCTCTGTTCTTTACTTGTTTTAGGGAACAGAATGCACTCCTCCAGAGAGGCAGTTGGCAATTTACATCCCGCCCATCAGCATAACAAGGCTCCCTGTTCTCCAGGGCCTGTCTTGCCTTTCTTGTTCTTACACATTTTGTGGATGTCCCTTTTGACCGGTGGGAAGTGATACTTCTTTGTAGTGCAGATTTGCATTGCCCGCTTGCTTGCTTGGCCAAAAAGGGCGTATGCGTTTTCTCCTGAATATATTCAGGAGAAAACGCATACGCCCTTTTTGGCCAAGTGCATCATTGTCGAAGTTGTGCCCCTCTTCCTGTGCTTTAAAGGCGATTCCAACGTACCTCTTGAAATCTGTTTCCTGCTATTCTGCCTCGCTTTCAAGTCCGCCTCGTTGCCTTCCCTCAACAGATTTTTGGACGATAGTTGTCCTTTATTACTCGGCCAGTTTGTGAATTGCTGTGCCCCTGAGCACCATTTTTCAACTCGCTTTTGGTGAGCTGACCGCAAGTCCAAAATTTTGGTTCAGGACCTATACTGGTTCCCGGTGGGTGGCTGAGAATTTGGTTAATTCTTCTTCCTGCCGGGAAATTACAGTGATATGTGCCCGTCCAAATGCCTAACAGCTACTCTCTCATTGGTTCTCCCTTTTCCCTTTCATCCTCTGCCAAATTGGCAACCTGTGCGAACCAAGAGGTTAAAGGGGCTGTCTCTCCAAGTTGGGAGGTTGATAGTAAAGCAGACGGAAAGTCAAACCGGAGCACCAGGAGAGGGACTATGCGTTGAGTTTTAGAAACCTTTCGTATTCACAGTGTGTCCGTTCTCTAGGTTTCCCGTACATGTTATAGCTGTAGTAATATTCCCTTCAACCTGGAGATTTCGGACCCATGGAATGGGTGCCATGCATTATTGCTTTAAAGGGTCTGCATTTGCTCACCCAATCTCACCAATCGTCTCAGTCCCAAGTGTCCCTCCTTATGCCACATCCAGCTGTCGTTGTAGATAGGGTCATTCCAGCTTTCATCAGAGACCCTGAAGGAATTGTAAAGAATTTCCCAGTTTTTTTGTTTTGTTTTTGAAATTCCTTTTTATAGTGGGTTTGAGCTGATTCTCGCTGCCATGTTTATGCCAGTCTAGACACACTTGATTCCCTTATGGAGACATATCAATACATAGGTTTTAAGATTCTTACTAGTCAGATATTTTCCTCTGCGGGAAATATGGGGTTTTGAGTCCCTTTCGCTGAGGACGGTGTAGGTCTTGTCTATTCCATAGTTGGTTTTTGGAACGGTACCTGTGCTTATATCAAACTCTGGTTTTATTCATCACCCCACCTCTCCTTCCCCCTTAAGCAGGTATAAGAGTGTTTTCTAAATGTGAGACACTGTTCTCTTTCCTAACTCAGTTCAAGTGTAGCCATGTTTACAGGATCTTCATAAGTGATATCTTATGATAAGTTTCTTTTTCTGTGTGACTTATTTCACTTAGAATCATCGTACCTGAATCCACCCATTTTGCTGCTACTGGTCTTATGACATTGATTTCATGGCTGAGGGATATTCCATCGTACGTAAGTACCACAATTTTTTGAACCATGTTTATATTTTCTGGGATACTTAAAGTGTATCCAAGTTCAGGTCCTTGTATGCAGTGCAGCCCTAAATTTTGGGGTGGCTCTGTCTTATTGATTTTCAGTTTTCCCAAGGTATATTCCCTAGGCTGGTAGTGCCCTTGGCTCTGTAGCTCTGTTCTTTACTTGTTTTAGGGAACAGAATGCACTCCTCCAGAGAGGCAGTTGGCAATTTACATCCCGCCCATCAGCATAACAAGGCTCCCTGTTCTCCAGGGCCTGTCTTGCCTTTCTTGTTCTTACACATTTTGTGGATGTCCCTTTTGACCGGTGGGAAGTGATACTTCTTTGTAGTGCAGATTTGCATTGCCCGCTTGCTTGCTTGGCCAAAAAGGGCGTATGCGTTTTCTCCTGAATATATTCAGGAGAAAACGCATACGCCCTTTTTGGCCAAGTGCATCATTGTCGAAGTTGTGCCCCTCTTCCTGTGCTTTAAAGGCGATTCCAACGTACCTCTTGAAATCTGTTTCCTGCTATTCTGCCTCGCTTTCAAGTCCGCCTCGTTGCCTTCCCTCAACAGATTTTTGGACGATAGTTGTCCTTTATTACTCGGCCAGTTTGTGAATTGCTGTGCCCCTGAGCACCATTTTTCAACTCGCTTTTGGTGAGCTGACCGCAAGTCCAAAATTTTGGTTCAGGACCTATACTGGTTCCCGGTGGGTGGCTGAGAATTTGGTTAATTCTTCTTCCTGCCGGGAAATTACAGTGATATGTGCCCGTCCAAATGCCTAACAGCTACTCTCTCATTGGTTCTCCCTCTTCCCTTTCATCCTCTGCCAAATTGGCAACCTGTGCGAACCAAGAGGTTAAACGGGCTGTCTCTCCAAGTTGGGAGGTTGATAGTAAAGCAGACGGAAAGTCAAACCGGAGCACCAGGAGAGGGACTATGCGTTGAGTTTTAGAAACCTTTCGTATTCACAGTGTGTCCGTTCTCTAGGTTTCCCGCACATGTTATAGCTGTAGTAATATTCCCTTCAACCTGGAGAGTTCGGACCCATGGAATGGGTGCCATGCATTATTGCTTTAAAGGGTCTGCATTTGCTCACCCAATCTCACCAATCGTCTCAGTCCCAAGTGTCCCTCCTTATGCCACATCCAGCTGTCATTGTAGATAGGGTCATTCCAGCTTTCATCAGAGACCCTGAAGGAATTGTAAAGAATTTCCCAGTTTTTTTGTTTTGTTTTTGAAATTCCTTTTTATAGTGGGTTTGAGCTGATTCTCGCTGCCATGTTTATGCCAGTCTAGACACACTTGATTCCCTTACGGAGACATATCAATACATAGGTTTTAAGATTCTTACTAGTCAGATATTTTCCTCTGCGGGAAATATGGGGTTTTGAGTCCCTTTCGCTGAGGACGGTGTAGGTCTTGTCTATTCCATAGTTGGTTTTTGGAACGGTACCTGTGCTTATATCAAACTCTGGTTTTATGCATCACCCCACCTCTCCTTCCCCCTTAAGCAGGTATAAGAGTGTTTTCTAAATGTGAGACACTGTCCTCTTTCCTAACTCAGTTCAAGTGTAGCCATGTTTACAGGATCTTCATAAGTGATATCTTATGATAAGTTTCTTTTTCTGTGTGACTTATTTCACTTAGAATCATCGTACCTGAATCCACCCATTTTGCTGCTACTGGTCTTATGACATTGATTTCATGGCTGAGGGATATTCCATCGTACGTAAGTACCACAATTTTTTGAACCATGTTTATATTTTCTGGGATACTTAAGGTGTATCCAAGTTGAGGTCCTTGTTTGCAGTGCAGCCCTAAATTTTGGGGTGGCTCTGTCTTATTGATTTTCAGTTTTCCCAAGGTATATTCCCTAGGCTGGTAGTGCCCTTGGCTCTGTAGCTCTGTTCTTTACTTGTTTTAGGGAACAGAATGCACTCCTCCAGAGAGGCAGTTGGCAATTTACATCCCGCCCATCAGCATAACAAGGCTCCCTGTTCTCCAGGGCCTGTCTTGCCTTTCTTGTTCTTACACATTTTGTGGATGTCCCTTTTGACCGGTGGGAAGTGATACTTCTTTGTAGTGCAGATTTGCATTGCCCGCTTGCTTGCTTGGCCAAAAAGGGCGTATGCGTTTTCTCCTGAATATATTCAGGAGAAAACGCATACGCCCTTTTTGGCCAAGTGCATCATTGTCGAAGTTGTGCCCCTCTTCCTGTGCTTTAAAGGCGATTCCAACGTACCTCTTGAAATCTGTTTCCTGCTATTCTGCCTCGCTTTCAAGTCCGCCTCGTTGCCTTCCCTCAACAGATTTTTGGACGATAGTTGTCCTTTATTACTCGGCCAGTTTGTGAATTGCTGTGCCCCTGAGCACCATTTTTCAACTCGCTTTTGGTGAGCTGACCGCAAGTCCAAAATTTTGGTTCAGGACCTATACTGGTTCCCGGTGGGTGGCTGAGAATTTGGTTAATTCTTCTTCCTGCCGGGAAATTACAGTGATATGTGCCCGTCCAAATGCCTAACAGCTACTCTCTCATTGGTTCTCCCTCTTCCCTTTCATCCTCTGCCAAATTGGCAACCTGTGCGAACCAAGAGGTTAAAGGGGCTGTCTCTCCAAGTTGGGAGGTTGATAGTAAAGCAGACGGAAAGTCAAACCGGAGCACCAGGAGAGGGACTATGCGTTGAGTTTTAGAAACCTTTCGTATTCACAGTGTGTCCGTTCTCTAGGTTTCCCGCACATGTTATAGCTGTAGTAATATTCCCTTCAACCTGGAGATTTCGGACCCATGGAATGGGTGCCATGCATTATTGCTTTAAAGGGTCTGCATTTGCTCACCCAATCTCACCAATCGTCTCAGTCCCAAGTGTCCCTCCTTATGCCACATCCAGCTGTCGTTGTAGATAGGGTCATTCCAGCTTTCATCAGAGACCCTGAAGGAATTGTAAAGAATTTCCCAGTTTTTTTGTTTTGTTTTTGAAATTCCTTTTTATAGTGGGTTTGAGCTGATTCTCGCTGCCATGTTTATGCCAGTCTAGACACACTTGATTCCCTTATGGAGACATATCAATACATAGGTTTTAAGATTCTTACTAGTCAGATATTTTCCTCTGCGGGAAATATGGGGTTTTGAGTCCCTTTCGCTGAGGACGGTGTAGGTCTTGTCTATTCCATAGTTGGTTTTTGGAACGGTACCTGTGCTTATATCAAACTCTGGTTTTATTCATCACCCCACCTCTCCTTCCCCCTTAAGCAGGTATAAGAGTGTTTTCTAAATGTGAGACACTGTTCTCTTTCCTAACTCAGTTCAAGTGTAGCCATGTTTACAGGATCTTCATAAGTGATATCTTATGATAAGTTTCTTTTTCTGTGTGACTTATTTCACTTAGAATCATCGTACCTGAATCCACCCATTTTGCTGCTACTGGTCTTATGACATTGATTTCATGGCTGAGGGATATTCCATCGTACGTAAGCACCACAATTTTTTGAACCATGTTTATATTTTCTGGGATACTTAAGGTGTATCCAAGTTGAGGTCCTTGTATGCAGTGCAGCCCTAAATTTTGGGGTGGCTCTGTCTTATTGATTTTCAGTTTTCCCAAGGTATATTCCCTAGACTGGTAGTGCCCTTGGCTCTGTAGCTCTGTTCTTTACTTGTTTTAGGGAACAGAATGCACTCCTCCAGAGAGGCAGTTGGCAATTTACATCCCGCCCATCAGCATAACAAGGCTCCCTGTTCTCCAGGGCCTGTCTTGCCTTTCTTGTTCTTACACATTTTGTGGATGTCCCTTTTGACCGGTGGGAAGTGATACTTCTTTGTAGTGCAGATTTGCATTGCCCGCTTGCTTGCTTGGCCAAAAAGGGCGTATGCGTTTTCTCCTGAATATATTCAGGAGAAAACGCATACGCCCTTTTTGGCCAAGTGCATCATTGTCGAAGTTGTGCCCCTCTTCCTGTGCTTTAAAGGCGATTCCATCGTACCTCTTGAAATCTGTTTCCTGCTATTCTGCCTCGCTTTCAAGTCCGCCTCGTTGCCTTCCCTCAACAGATTTTTGGACGATAGTTGTCCTTTATTACTCGGCCAGTTTGTGTATTGCTGTGCCCCTGAGCTCCATTTTTCAACTCGGTTTTGGTGAGCTGACCGCAAGTCCAAAATTTTGGTTCAGGACCTATACTGGTTCCCGGTGGGTGGCTGAGAATTTGGTTAATTCTTCTTCCTGCCGGGAAATTACAGTGATATGTGCCCGTCCAAATGCCTAACAGCTACTCTCTCATTGGTTCTCCCTCTTCCCTTTCATCCTCTGCCAAATTGGCAACCTGTGCGAACAAAGAGGTTAAAGGGGCTGTCTCTCCATGTTGGGAGGTTGATAGTAAAGCAGACGGAAAGTCAAACCGGAGCACCAGGAGAGGGACTATGCGTTGAGTTTTAGAAACCTTTCGTATTCACAGTGTGTCCGTTCTCTAGGTTTCCCGCACATGTTATAGCTGTAGTAATATTCCCTTCAACCTGGAGATTTCGGACCCATGGAATGGGTGCCATGCATTATTGCTTTAAAGGGTCTGCATTTGCTCACCCAATCTCACCAATCGTCTCAGTCCCAAGTGTCCCTCCTTATGCCACATCCAGCTGTCGTTGTAGATAGGGTCATTCCAGCTTTCATCAGAGACCCTGAAGGAATTGTAAAGAATTTCCCAGTTTTTTTGTTTTGTTTTTGAAATTCCTTTTTATAGTGGGTTTGAGCTGATTCTCGCTGCCATGTTTATGCCAGTCTAGACACACTTGATTCCCTTATGGAGACATATCAATACATAGGTTTTAAGATTCTTACTAGTCAGATATTTTCCTCTGCGGGAAATATGGGGTTTTGAGTCCCTTTCGCTGAGGACGGTGTAGGTCTTGTCTATTCCATAGTTGGTTTTTGGAACGGTACCTGTGCTTATATCAAACTCTGGTTTTATTCATCACCCCACCTCTCCTTCCCCCTTAAGCAGGTATAAGAGTGTTTTCTAAATGTGAGACACTGTTCTCTTTCCTAACTCAGTTCAAGTGTAGCCATGTTTACAGGATCTTCATAAGTGATATCTTATGATAAGTTTCTTTTTCTGTGTGACTTATTTCACTTAGAATCATCGTACCTGAATCCACCCATTTTGCTGCTACTGGTCTTATGACATTGATTTCATGGCTGAGGGATATTCCATCGTACGTAAGCACCACAATTTTTTGAACCATGTTTATATTTTCTGGGATACTTAAGGTGTATCCAAGTTGAGGTCCTTGTATGCAGTGCAGCCCTAAATTTTGGGGTGGCTCTGTCTTATTGATTTTCAGTTTTCCCAAGGTATATTCCCTAGACTGGTAGTGCCCTTGGCTCTGTAGCTCTGTTCTTTACTTGTTTTAGGGAACAGAATGCACTCCTCCAGAGAGGCAGTTGGCAATTTACATCCCGCCCATCAGCATAACAAGGCTCCCTGTTCTCCAGGGCCTGTCTTGCCTTTCTTGTTCTTACACATTTTGTGGATGTCCCTTTTGACCGGTGGGAAGTGATACTTCTTTGTAGTGCAGATTTGCATTGCCCGCTTGCTTGCTTGGCCAAAAAGGGCGTATGCGTTTTCTCCTGAATATATTCAGGAGAAAACGCATACGCCCTTTTTGGCCAAGTGCATCATTGTCGAAGTTGTGCCCCTCTTCCTGTGCTTTAAAGGCGATTCCATCGTACCTCTTGAAATCTGTTTCCTGCTATTCTGCCTCGCTTTCAAGTCCGCCTCGTTGCCTTCCCTCAACAGATTTTTGGACGATAGTTGTCCTTTATTACTCGGCCAGTTTGTGTATTGCTGTGCCCCTGAGCTCCATTTTTCAACTCGGTTTTGGTGAGCTGACCGCAAGTCCAAAATTTTGGTTCAGGACCTATACTGGTTCCCGGTGGGTGGCTGAGAATTTGGTTAATTCTTCTTCCTGCCGGGAAATTACAGTGATATGTGCCCGTCCAAATGCCTAACAGCTACTCTCTCATTGGTTCTCCCTCTTCCCTTTCATCCTCTGCCAAATTGGCAACCTGTGCGAACAAAGAGGTTAAAGGGGCTGTCTCTCCATGTTGGGAGGTTGATAGTAAAGCAGACGGAAAGTCAAACCGGAGCACCAGGAGAGGGACTATTCTTTGAGTTTTAGAAACCTTTCGTATTCACAGTGTGTCCGTTCTCTAGGTTTCCCGCACATGTTATAGCTGTAGTAATATTCCCTTCAACCTGGAGAGTTCGCACCCATGGAATGGGTGCCATGCATTATTGCTTTAAAGGGTCTGCATTTGCTCACCCAATCTCACCAATCGTCTCAGTCCCAAGTGTCCCTCCTTATGCCACATCCAGCTGTCGTTGTAGATAGGGTCATTCCAGCTTTCATCAGAGACCCTGAAGGAATTGTAAAGAATTTCCCAGTTTTTTTGTTTTGTTTTTGAAATTCCTTTTTATAGTGGGTTTGAGCTGATTCTCGCTGCCATGTTTATGCCAGTCTAGACACACTTGATTCCCTTACGGAGACATATCAATACATAGGTTTTAAGATTCTTACTAGTCAGATATTTTCCTCTGCGGGAAATATGGGGTTTTGAGTCCCTTTCGCTGAGGACGGTGTAGGTCTTGTCTATTCCATAGTTGGTTTTTGGAACGGTACCTGTGCTTATATCAAACTCTGGTTTTATGCATCACCCCACCTCTCCTTCCCCCTTAAGCAGGTATAAGAGTGTTTTCTAAATGTGAGACACTGTTCTCTTTCCTAACTCAGTTCAAGTGTAGCCATGTTTACAGGATCTTCATAAGTGATATCTTATGATAAGTTTCTTTTTCTGTGTGACTTATTTCACTTAGAATCATCGTACCTGAATCCACCCATTTTGCTGCTACTGGTCTTATGACATTGATTTCATGGCTGAGGGATATTCCATCGTACGTAAGTACCACAATTTTTTGAACCATGTTTATATTTTCTGGGATACTTAAGGTGTATCCAAGTTGAGGTCCTTGTATGCAGTGCAGCCCTAAATTTTGGGGTGGCTCTGTCTTATTGATTTTCAGTTTTCCAAAGGTATATTCCCTAGACTGGTAGTGCCCTTGGCTCTGTAGCTCTGTTCTTTACTTGTTTTAGGGAACAGAATGCACTCCTCCAGAGAGGCAGTTGGCAATTTACATCCCGCCCATCAGCATAACAAGGCTCCCTGTTCTCCAGGGCCTGTCTTGCCTTTCTTGTTCTTACACATTTTGTGGATGTCCCTTTTGACCGGTGGGAAGTGATACTTCTTTGTAGTGCAGATTTGCATTGCCCGCTTGCTTGCTTGGCCAAAAAGGGCGTATGCGTTTTCTCCTGAATATATTCAGGAGAAAACGCATACGCCCTTTTTGGCCAAGTGCATCATTGTCGAAGTTGTGCCCCTCTTCCTGTGCTTTAAAGGCGATTCCAACGTACCTCTTGAAATCTGTTTCCTGCTATTCTGCCTCGCTTTCAAGTCCGCCTCGTTGCCTTCCCTCAACAGATTTTTGGACGATAGTTGTCCTTTATTACTCGGCCAGTTTGTGAATTGCTGTGCCCCTGAGCTCCATTTTTCAACTCGCTTTTGGTGAGCTGACCGCAAGTCCAAAATTTTGGTTCAGGACCTATACTGGTTCCCGGTGGGTGGCTGAGAATTTGGTTAATTCTTCTTCCTGCCGGGAAATTACAGTGATATGTGCCCGTCCAAATGCCTAACAGCTACTCTCTCATTGGTTCTCCCTCTTCCCTTTCATCCTCTGCCAAATTGGCAACCTGTGCGAACCAAGAGGTTAAAGGGGCTGTCTCTCCAAGTTGGGAGGTTGATAGTAAAGCAGACGGAAAGTCAAACCGGAGCACCAGGAGAGGGACTATGCGTTGAGTTTTAGAAACCTTTCGTATTCACAGTGTGTCCGTTCTCTAGGTTTCCCGCACATGTTATAGCTGTAGTAATATTCCCTTCAACCTGGAGATTTCGGACCCATGGAATGGGTGCCATGCATTATTGCTTTAAAGGGTATGCATTTGCTCACCCAATCTCACCAATCGTCTCAGTCCCAAGTGTCCCTCCTTATGCCACATCCAGCTGTCATTGTAGATAGGGTCATTCCAGCTTTCATCAGAGACCCTGAAGGAATTGTAAAGAATTTCCCAGTTTTTTTGTTTTGTTTTTGAAATTCCTTTTTATAGTGGGTTTGAGCTGATTCTCGCTGCCATGTTTATGCCAGTCTAGACACACTTGATTCCCTTATGGAGACATATCAATACATAGGTTTTAAGATTCTTACTAGTCAGATATTTTCCTCTGCGGGAAATATGGGGGTTTGAGTCCCTTTCGCTGAGGACGGTGTAGGTCTTGTCTATTCCATAGTTGGTTTTTGGAACGGTACCTGTGCTTATATCAAACTCTGGTTTTATTCATCACCCCACCTCTCCTTCCCCCTTAAGCAGGTATAAGAGTGTTTTCTAAATGTGAGACACTGTTCTCTTTCCTAACTCAGTTCAAGTGTAGCCATGTTTACAGGATCTTCATAAGTGA
This sequence comes from Hyperoodon ampullatus, assembly GCF_949752795.1. Lineage (NCBI taxonomy): Eukaryota > Metazoa > Chordata > Mammalia > Artiodactyla > Ziphiidae > Hyperoodon > Hyperoodon ampullatus. The sequence goes on along the minus strand of NW_027640475.1, from coordinate 800,704 downwards.
TATCTTATGATAAGTTTCTTTTTCTGTGTGACTTATTTCACTTAGAATCATCGTACCTGAATCCACCCATTTTGCTGCTACTGGTCTTATGACATTGATTTCATGGCTGAGGGATATTCCATCGTACGTAAGCACCACAATTTTTTGAACCATGTTTATATTTTCTGGGATACTTAAGGTGTATCCAAGTTGAGGTCCTTGTATGCAGTGCAGCCCTAAATTTTGGGGTGGCTCTGTCTTATTGATTTTCAGTTTTCCCAAGGTATATTCCCTAGACTGGTAGTGCCCTTGGCTCTGTAGCTCTGTTCTTTACTTGTTTTAGGGAACAGAATGCACTCCTCCAGAGAGGCAGTTGGCAATTTACATCCCGCCCATCAGCATAACAAGGCTCCCTGTTCTCCAGGGCCTGTCTTGCCTTTCTTGTTCTTACACATTTTGTGGATGTCCCTTTTGACCGGTGGGAAGTGATACTTCTTTGTAGTGCAGATTTGCATTGCCCGCTTGCTTGCTTGGCCAAAAAGGGCGTATGCGTTTTCTCCTGAATATATTCAGGAGAAAACGCATACGCCCTTTTTGGCCAAGTGCATCATTGTCGAAGTTGTGCCCCTCTTCCTGTGCTTTAAAGGCGATTCCATCGTACCTTTTGAAATCTGTTTCCTGCTATTCTGCCTCGCTTTCAAGTCCGCCTCGTTGCCTTCCCTCAACAGATTTTTGGACGATAGTTGTCCTTTATTACTCGGCCAGTTTGTGTATTGCTGTGCCCCTGAGCTCCATTTTTCAACTCGGTTTTGGTGAGCTGACCACAAGTCCAAAATTTTGGTTCAGGACCTATACTGGTTCCCGGTGGGTGGCTGAGAATTTGGTTAATTCTTCTTCCTGCCGGGAAATTACAGTGATATGTGCCCGTCCAAATGCCTAACAGCTACTCTCTCATTGGTTCTCCCTCTTCCCTTTCATCCTCTGCCAAATTGGCAACCTGTGCGAACCAAGAGGTTAAAGGGGCTGTCTCTCCAAGTTGGGAGGTTGATAGTAAAGCAGACGGAAAGTCAAACCGGAGCACCAGGAGAGGGACTATTCTTTGAGTTTTAGAAACCTTTCGTATTCACAGTGTGTCCGTTCTCTAGGTTTCCCGCACATGTTATAGCTGTAGTAATATTCCCTTCAACCTGGAGAGTTCGCACCCATGGAATGGGTGCCATGCATTATTGCTTTAAAGGGTCTGCATTTGCTCACCCAATCTCACCAATCGTCTCAGTCCCAAGTGTCCCTCCTTATGCCACATCCAGCTGTCGTTGTAGATAGGGTCATTCCAGCTTTCATCAGAGACCCTGAAGGAATTGTAAAGAATTTCCCAGTTTTTTTGTTTTGTTTTTGAAATTCCTTTTTATAGTGGGTTTGAGCTGATTCTCGCTGCCATGTTTATGCCAGTCTAGACACACTTGATTCCCTTACGGAGACATATCAATACATAGGTTTTAAGATTCTTACTAGTCAGATATTTTCCTCTGCGGGAAATATGGGGTTTTGAGTCCCTTTCGCTGAGGACGGTGTAGGTCTTGTCTATTCCATAGTTGGTTTTTGGAACGGTACCTGTGCTTATATCAAACTCTGGTTTTATGCATCACCCCACCTCTCCTTCCCCCTTAAGCAGGTATAAGAGTGTTTTCTAAATGTGAGACACTGTTCTCTTTCCTAACTCAGTTCAAGTGTAGCCATGTTTACAGGATCTTCATAAGTGATATCTTATGATAAGTTTCTTTTTCTGTGTGACTTATTTCACTTAGAATCATCGTACCTGAATCCACCCATTTTGCTGCTACTGGTCTTATGACATTGATTTCATGGCTGAGGGATATTCCATCGTACGTAAGTACCACAATTTTTTGAACCATGTTTATATTTTCTGGGATACTTAAGGTGTATCCAAGTTGAGGTCCTTGTATGCAGTGCAGCCCTAAATTTTGGGGTGGCTCTGTCTTATTGATTTTCAGTTTTCCAAAGGTATATTCCCTAGACTGGTAGTGCCCTTGGCTCTGTAGCTCTGTTCTTTACTTGTTTTAGGGAACAGAATGCACTCCTCCAGAGAGGCAGTTGGCAATTTACATCCCGCCCATCAGCATAACAAGGCTCCCTGTTCTCCAGGGCCTGTCTTGCCTTTCTTGTTCTTACACATTTTGTGGATGTCCCTTTTGACCGGTGGGAAGTGATACTTCTTTGTAGTGCAGATTTGCATTGCCCGCTTGCTTGCTTGGCCAAAAAGGGCGTATGCGTTTTCTCCTGAATATATTCAGGAGAAAACGCATACGCCCTTTTTGGCCAAGTGCATCATTGTCGAAGTTGTGCCCCTCTTCCTGTGCTTTAAAGGCGATTCCAACGTACCTCTTGAAATCTGTTTCCTGCTATTCTGCCTCGCTTTCAAGTCCGCCTCGTTGCCTTCCCTCAACAGATTTTTGGACGATAGTTGTCCTTTATTACTCGGCCAGTTTGTGAATTGCTGTGCCCCTGAGCTCCATTTTTCAACTCGCTTTTGGTGAGCTGACCGCAAGTCCAAAATTTTGGTTCAGGACCTATACTGGTTCCCGGTGGGTGGCTGAGAATTTGGTTAATTCTTCTTCCTGCCGGGAAATTACAGTGATATGTGCCCGTCCAAATGCCTAACAGCTACTCTCTCATTGGTTCTCCCTCTTCCCTTTCATCCTCTGCCAAATTGGCAACCTGTGCGAACCAAGAGGTTAAAGGGGCTGTCTCTCCAAGTTGGGAGGTTGATAGTAAAGCAGACGGAAAGTCAAACCGGAGCACCAGGGGAGGGATTATGCGTTGAGTTTTAGAAACCTTTCGTATTCACAGTTTGTCCGTTCTCTAGGTTTCGCGCACATGTTATAGCTGTAGTAATATTCCCTTCAACCTGGAGAGTTCGGACCCATGGAATGTGTGCCATGCATTATTGCTTTAAAGGGTCTGCATTTGCTCACCCAATCTCTCCAATCCTCTCAGTCCCAAGTGTCCAGACTTATGCCACATCCAGCTGTCGTTGTAGATAGGGTCATTCCAGGTTTCATCAGAGACCCTGAAGGAATTGTAAAGAATTTTCCAGTTTTTTGGTTTTGTTTTTGAAATTCCTTTTTATAGTGGGTTTGAGCTGATTCTCGCTGCCATGTTTATGCCAGTCTAGACACACTTGATTCCCTTACGGAGACATATCAATACATAGGTTTTAAGATTCTTACTAGTCAGATATATTCCTCTGCGGGAAATATGGGGTTTTGAGTCCCTTTCACTGAGGAAGGTGTAGGTCTTGTCTATTCCATAGTTGGTTTTTGGAACGGTACCTGTGCTTATATCAAACTCTGGTTTTATGCATCACCCCACCTCTCTTTCCCCCTTAAGTAGGCATAAGAGCGTTTTCTAAATGTGAGACACTGTTCTCTTTCCTAACTCAGTTCAAGTGTAGCCATGTTTACAGGATCTTCATAAGTGATATCTTATGATAAGTTTCTATTTCTCTGTGACTTATTTCACTTAGAATCATCGTACCTGAATACACCCATTTTGCTGCTACTGGTATTATGACATTGATTTCATGGCTGAGGGATATTCCATCGTACATAAGTACCACAATTTTTTGAACCATTTTTATATTTCCTGGGATATTTAAGGTGTACCCAAGTTGAGGTCCTTGTAAGCAGTGCAGCCCTAAATTTTGGGGTGGCTCTGTCTTATTGATTTTCAGTTTTCCCAAGGTATATTCCCTAGACTGGAAGTGTCCTTGGCTCTGTAGCTCTGTGGTTTACTTGTTTTAGGGAACACAATGCACTCCTCCAGAGAAGCAGTTGGCAATTTACATCCCGCCCATCAGCATAACAAGGCTCCCTGTTCTCCAGGGCCTGTCTTGCCTTTCTGGTTTTTACACATTTTGTGGATGTCCCTTTTGACCGGTGGGAAGTGATAGTTCTTTGTAGTGCAGATTTGCATTACCCGCTTGCTTGCTTGGCCAAAAAGGGCGTATGCGTTTTCTCCTGAATATATTCAGGAGAAAACGCATACGCCCTTTTTGGCCAAGTGCATCATTGTCGAAGTTGTGCCCCTCTTCCTGTGCTTTAAAGGCGATTCCAACGTACCTCTTGAAATCTGTTTCCTGCTATTCTGCCTCGCTTTCAAGTCCGCCTCGTTGCCTTCCCTCAACAGATTTTTGGACGACAGTTGTCCCTTATTACTCGGCCAGTTTGTGAATTGCTGTGCCCCTGAGCTCCAGTTTTCAACTCGTTTTTGGTGAGCTGACCCCAAGTCCAAAATTTTGGTTCAGGACCTATACTGGTTCCCGGTGGGTGGCTGAGACTTTGGTTAATTATTCTTCCTGCCGTGAAATTACAGTGATATGTGCCCGTCCAAACGCCTAACAGCTACTCTGTCATTGGTTCTCCCTCTTCCCTTTCATCCTCTGCCAAATTGGAAACATGTGCGAACCAGGAGGTTAAAGGGGCTGTCTCTCCAAGTTGGGAGGTTGATAGTAAAGCAGATGGAAAGTCAAACCGGAGCACCAGGAGAGGGACTATTTGTTGAGTTTTAGAAACCTTTCGTATTCACAGTGTGTCCTTTCTCTAGGTTTCCCGTATATGTTATAACTGTAGTAATATTCCCTTCAACCTGGAGAGTTTGGACCCATGGAATGGGTGCCATGCATTATTGCTTTAAAGGGTCTGCATTTGCTCACCCAATCTCACCAATCCTCTCAGTCTCAAGTGTCCAGCCTTATGCCACATCCAGCTGTCGTTGTAGATAGGGTCATTCCAGGTTTCATCAGAGACCCTGAAGGAATTGTAAAGAATTTCCCAGTTTTTTTGTTTTGTTTTTGAAATTCCTTTTTATCGTGGGTTTGAGCTGATTCTCGCTGCCATGTTTATGCCAGTCTAGACACACTTGATTCCCTTACGGAGACATATCAATACATAGGTTTTAAGATTCTTACTAGTCAGATATATTCCTCTGCGGGAAATATGGGGTTTTGAGTCCCTTTCACTGAGGAAGGTGTAGGTCTTGTCTAATCCATAGTTGGTTTTTGGAACAGTACCTGTGCTTATATCGAACTCTGGTTTTATGCATCACCCCACCTCTCCTTCCCCCTTAAGCAGGCATAAGAGTGTTTTCTAAATGTGAGACACTGTTCTCTTTCCTAACTCAGTTCAAGTGTAGCCATGTGTACAGGATCTTCTTAAGTGATATCTTATGATAAGTTTCTTTTTCTCTGTGACTTATTTCACTTAGAATCATCGTACCTGAATCCACCCATTTTGCTGCTACTGGTCTTATGACATTGATTTCATGGCTGAGGGATATTCCATCGTACGTAAGTACCACAATTTTTTGATCCATTTCTATATTTCCTGGGATATTTAAGGTGTACCCAAGTTGAGGTCCTTGTAAGCAGTGCAGCCCTATATATTGTGGTGGCTCTGTCTCATTGATTTTCAGTTTTCCCAAGGTATATTCCCTAGACTGGAAGTGCCCTTGGCTCTGCAGCTCTGTTCTTTACTTGTTTTAGGGAACACAATGTACTCCTCCAGAGAGGCAGTTGGCAATTTACATCCCGCCCATCAGCATAACAAGGCTCCCTGTTCTCCATGGCCTGTCTTGCCTTTCTGGTTTTTACACATTTTGTGGATGTCCCTTTTGACCGGTGGGAAGTGATACTTCTTTGTAGTGCAGATTTGCATTGCCCGCTTGCTTGCTTGGCCAAAAAGGGCGTATGCGTTTTCTCCTGAATATATTCAGGAGAAAACGCATACGCCCTCTTTGGCCAAGTGCATCATTGTCGAAGTAGTGCCCCTCTTCCTGTGCATTAAAGGCGATTCCAACGTATCTCTTGAAATCTGTTTCCCGCTATTCTGCCTCGCTTTCAAGTCCGCCTCGTTGCCTTCCCTCAACAGATTTTTGGACGATAGTTGTCCTTTATTACTCGGCCAGTTTGTGAATTGCTGTGCCCCTGAGCTCCATTTTTCAACTCGTTTTTTGGTGAGCTGACCTCAAGTCCAAAATTTAGGTTCAGGACCTATACTGGTTCCCGGTGGGGGGCTGAGATTTTGGTTAATTCTTCTTCCTGCTGGGAAATTACTGTGATATGTGCCCGTCCAAATACCTAACTGCTACTCTCTCATTGGTTCACCCTCTTCCCTTTCATCCTCTGCCAAATTGGCAACCTGTGCGAACCAGGAGGTTAAAGGGACTGTCTCTCCAAGTTGGGAGGTTGATAGTAAAGCAGATGGAAAGTCAAATTGGAGCACCAGGAGAGGGACTATTCGTTGAGTTTTAGAAACCATTCGCATTCACAGTGTGTCCGTCATCTAGGTTTCCCGTGCATGTTATAACTGTAGTAATATTCCCTTCAACCTGGAGAGTTGGGACCCATGGAATGGGTGCCATGCATTATTGCTTTAAAGGGTCTGCATTTGCTCACCCAATCTCACCAACCGTCTCAGTCCCAAGCATCCAGCCTTATGCCACATCCAGCTGTCGCTGTAGATAGGGTCATTCCAGGTTTCATCAGAGACCCTGAAGGAATTGTAAAGAATTTCCCAGTTTTTTTTGTTTTGTTTTTGAAATTCCTTTTTATAGTGGGTTTCAGCTGATTCTCGCTGCCATGTTTATGCCAGTCTGGACACACTTGATTCCCTTACGGAGACATATCAATACATAGGTTTTAAGATTCTTACTAGTCAGATATATTCCTCTGCGCGAAATATGGGGTTTTGAGTCCCTTTCACTGAGGAAGGTGTAGGTCTTGTCTATTCCATAGTTGGTTTTTGGAACGGTACCTGTGCTTATATCAAACTCTGGTTTTATGCATCACCCCACCTCTCCTTCCCCCTTAAGCAGGCATAAGAGTGTTTTCTAAATGTGAGACACTGTTCTCTTTCCTAACTCAGTTCAAGTGTAGCCATGTTTACAGGATCTTCATAAGTGATATCTTATGATAAGTTTCTTTTTCTCTGTGACTTATTTCACTTAGAAACATCGTACCTGAATCCACCCATTTTGCTGCTACTGGTCTTATGACATTGTTTTCATGGCTGAGGGATATTCCTTCGTACGTAAGTAGCACAATTTTTTGAACCATTTTTATATTTCCTGGGATATTTAAGGTGTACCCAAGTTGAGGTCCTTGTAAGCAGTGCAGCCCTAAATTTTGGGGTGGCTCTCTCTTATTGATTTTCAGTTTTCCCAAGGTATATTCCCTAGACTGGAAGTGCCCTTGGCTCTGTTGCTCTGTTGTTTACTTGTTTTAGGGAACACAATGCACTCCTCCAGAGAGGCAGTTGGCAATTTACATCCCGCCCATCAGCATAACAAGGCTCCCTGTTTTCCAGGGCCTGTCTTGCCTTTCTGGTTTTTACACATTTTGTGGATGTCCCTTTTGACCGGTGGGAAGTGATACTTCTTTGTAGTGCAGATTTTCATTGCCCGCTTGCTTGCTTGGCCAAAAAGGGCGTATTCGTTTTCTCCTGAATATATTCAGGAGAAAACGCATACGCCCTTTTTGGCCAAGTGCATCATTGTCAAAGTTGTGCCCCTCTTCCTGTGCTTTAAAGGTGATTCCAACGTACCTCTTGAAATCTGTTTCCTGCTATTCTGCCTCACTTTCAAGTCCGCCTCGTTGCCTTCCCTCAACAGATTTTTGAACGATACTTGTCCTTTATTACTCGGCCAGTTTGTGAATTGCTGTGCCCCTGAGCTCCATTTTTCAACTCGTTTTTTGTGAGCTGACCGCAAGTCCAAAATTTTGGTTCAGGAATTATGCTGGTTCCCAGTGGGTGGCTGAGACTTTGGTTAATTCTTCTTCCTGCCGTGAAATTACAGTGATATGTGCCCGTCCAAATGCCTAACAGCTACTCTCTCATTGGTTCTCCCTCTTCCCTTTCATCCTCTGCCAAATTGGCAACCTGTGCGTACCAGGAGGTTAAAGGGGCTGTCTCTCCAAGTTGGGAGGTTGATAGTAAAGCAGATGGAAAGTCAAACCGGAGCACCAGGAGAGGGACTATTCGTTGAGTTTTACAAACCTTTCTATTTCACAGTGTGTCCGTTCTCTAGGTTTCCCATACATGTTACAGCTGTAGTAATATTCCCTTCAACCTGGAGAGTTGGGACCCATGGAATGGGTGCCATGCATTATTGCTTTAAACGGTCTGCATTTGCTCAACCAATCTCACCAAACCTCTCAGTCACAAGTGTCCAGCCTTATGCCACATCCAGCTGTCGTTGTAGATAGGGTCATTCCAGGTTTCATCAGAGACCCTGAAGGAATTGTAAAGAATTTCCCAGTTTTTTTGTTTTGTTTTTGAAATTCCTTTTTATAGTGGTTTTGAGCTGATTCTCGCTGCCATGTTTATGCCAGTCTAGACACACTTGATTCACTTACGGAGACATATCAATACATAGGTTTTAAGATTCTTTCTAGTCACATATATTCCTCTGCGGGAAATATGGGGTTTTGAGACCCTTTCACTGAGGAAGGTGTAGGTCTTGTCTATTCCATAGTTGGTTTTTGGAACGGTACCTGTGCTTATATCAAACTCTGGTTTTATGCATCACCCCACCTCTCCTTCCCCCTTAAGAAGGCATAAGTGTGTTTTCTAAATGTGAGACACTGTTTTCTTTCCTAACTCAGTTCAAGTGTAGCCATGTTTACAGGATCTTCATAAGTGATATCTTATGATAAGTTTCTTTTTCTGTGTGACTTATTTCACTTAGAATCATCGTACCTGAATCCACCCACTTTGCTGCTACTGCTCTTATGACATTGATTTCATGGCTGAGGGATATTCCATCGTACGTAAGTACCACAATTTTTTGAACCATTTTTATATTTCCTGGGATATTTAAGGTGTACCCAAGTTGAGGTCCTTGTAAGCAGTGCAGCCCTAAATGTTGGGGTGGCTCTGTCTTATTGATTTTCATTTTTCCCAAGGTATATTCCCTAGACTGGAAGTACCCTTGGCTCTGTAGCTCTGTTCTTTACTTGATTTAGGGAACACAATGCACTCCTCCAGAGAGGCAGTAGGCAGTTTACATCCCGCCCATCAGCATAACAAGGCTCCCTGTTCTCCAGGGCCTGTCTTGCCTTTCTGATTTTTACACATTTTGTGGATGTCCCTTTTGACCGGTGGGAAGTGACACTTCTTTGTAGTGCAGATTTGCATTGCCCGCTTGCTTGCTTGGCCAAAAATGGCGTATGTGTTTTCTCCTGGAGAAAACGCATACGCCCTTTTTGGCCAAGTTCATCATTGTCGAAGTTGTGCCCCTCTTCCTGTGCTTTAAAGGCGATTCCAACGTACCTCTTGAAATCTGTTTCCTGCTTTTCTGCCTCGCTTTCAAGTCCGCCTCGTTGCCTTCCCTCAACAGATTTTTGGACGATAGTTGTGCTTTATTACTCGGCCAGTTTGTGAATTGCTGTGCCCCTGAGCTCCATTTTTCAACTCGTTTTTGGTGAGCTGACCGCAAGTCCAAAATTTTGGTTCAGGACCTATGCTTGATCCCGGTGGGGGGCTGAGACTTTGGTTAATTCTTCTTCCTGCTGGGAATTTACAGTGATATGTCCCCGTCCAAGTGCCTAACAGCTACTCTCTCATTGGTTCTCCCTCTTCTCTTTCATCCTCTGCCAAATTGGCAACCTGTGCGAACCAGGAGGTTAAAGGGGCTGTCTCTCCAGGTTGGGAGGTTGATAGTAAAGCAGATGGAAAGTCAAACCGGAGCACCAGGAGAGGGACTATTCGTTGAGTTTTAGAAACTTTCGTATTCACAGTGTGTCCGTTCTCTAGGTTTCCCGTACATGTTATAGCTGTAGTAATATTCCCTTCAACCTGGAGAGTTGGGACCCATGGAATGGGTGCCAGGCATTTGTTCTTTAAACGGTCTGCATTTGCTCACCCAATCTCACCAATCCTCTCAGTCCCAAGTGTCCAGCCTTATGCCACATCCAGCTGTCTTTGTAGATAGGGTCATTCCAGGTTTCATCAGAGATCCTGAAGGAATTGTAAAAATTTCCTAGTTTTTTTGTTTTGTTTTTGAAATTCCTTTTTATACTGGGTTTGAGCTAATTCTCGCTGCCATGTTTATGCCAGTCTAGACACACTTGATTCCCTTACGGAGACATATCAATACATAGGTTTTAAGATTCTTACTAGTCAGATATATTCCTCTGCGGGAAATATGGGGTTTTGAGTCCCTTTCACTGAGGAAGGTGTAGGTCTTTTCTATTCCATAGTTGGTTTTTGGAACGGTACCTGTGCTTATATCAAACTCTGGTTTTATGCATCACCCCACCTCTCCTTCCCCCTTAAGCAGGCATAAGAGTGTTTTCTAAATGTGAGACACTGTTCTCTTTCCTAACTCAGTTCAAGTGTAGCCATGTGTACAGGATCTTCATAAGTGATATCTTATGATAAGTTTCTTTTTCTGTGTGACTTATTTCACTTAGAATCATCGTACCTGAATCCACCCATTTTGCTGCTACTGGTCTTATGACATTGATTTCATAGCTGAGGGATATTCCATCGTACGTAAGTACCACAATTTTTTGAACCGTTTTTATATTTCCTGGGATATTTAAGGTGTACCCAAGTTGAGGTCCTTGTAAGCAGTGCAGCCCTAAATTTTGGGGTGGCTCTGTCTTATTGATTTTCAGTTTTCCCAAGGAATATTCCCTAGACTGGAAGTGCCCTTGGCTCTGTAGCTCTGTTGTTTACTTGTTTTAGGGAACACAATGCACTTCTCCAGAGAGGCAGTTGGCAATTTACATCCCGCCCATCAGCATAACAAGGTTCCCTGTTCTCCAGGGCCTGTCTTGCCTTTCTGGATTTTACACATTTTGTGGATGTCCCTTTTACCGGTGGGAAGTGATACGTCTTTGTAGTGCAGATTTGCATTGCCCGCTTGCTTGCTTGGCCAAAAAGGGCGTATGTGTTTTCTCCTGAATATATTCAGGAGAAAACGCATACGCCCTTTTGGCCAAGTGCATCATTGTCGAAGTTGTGCCCCTCTTCCTGTGCTTTAAAGGCGATTCCAACGTACCTCTTGAAATCTGTTTCCTGCTATTCTGCCTCGCTTTCAAGTCCGCCTCGTTGCCTTCCCTCAACAGATTTTTGGACGATAGTTGTCCTTTATTACTCGGCCAGTTTGTGAATGGCTGTGCCCCTGAGCTCCATTTTTCAACTCGTTTTTGGTGAGCGGACCGCAAGTCCAAAATTTTGGTTCAGGACCTATACTGGTTCCCGGTGGGTGGGTGAGACTTTGGTTAATTCTTCTTCCTGCCGGGAAATTCCAGTGATATGTGCCCGTCCAAATGTCTAACAGCTACTCTCTCATTGGTTCTCCCTCTTCCCTTTCATCCTCTGCCAAATTGGCAACCTGTGTGAACCAGGAGGTTAAAGGGGCTGTCTCTCCAAGTTGGGAGGTTGATAGTAAAGCAGATGGAAAGTCAAACTGGAGGACCAGGAGAGGGACTATTCGTTGAGTTTTAGAAACCTTTCGTATTCACAGTGTGTCCATTCTCTAGGTTTCCCGTACATGTTATAACTGTAGTAATATTCCCTTCAACCTGGAGAGTTGGGACCCATGGAATGGGTGCCAGGCATTTGGGCTTTAAAGGGTCTGCATTTGCTCACCCAATCTCACCAATCGTCTCATTCCCAAGTGTACCTCCTTATGCCACATCCAGCTGTCATTGTAGATAGGGTCATTCCAGGTTTCATCAGAGACGCTGAAGGAATTGTAAAGAATTTCCCAGTTTTTTTGTTTTGTTTTTGAAATTCCTTTTTATAGTGGGTTTGAGCTGATTCTCGCTGCCATGTTTATGTCAGTCTAGACACACTTGATTCCCTTACGGAGACATATCAATACATAGGTTTTAAGATTCTTACTAGTCATATATATTCCTCTGCGGGAAATATGGTGTTTTGAGTCCCTTTCACTGAGAAAGGTGTAGGTCTTGTCTATTCCATAGTTGGTTTTTGGAACGGTACGTGTGCTTATATCAAACACAGGTTTTATGCATCACCCCACCTCTCCTTCCCCCTTAAGCAGGCATAAGAGTGTTTTCTAAATGTGAGACACTGTTCTCTTTCCTAACTCAGTTCAAGTGTAGCCATGTTTACAGGATCTTCATAAGTGATATCTTATGATAAGTTTCTTTTTCTGTGTGACTTATTTCACTTAGAATCATCGTACCTGAATCCACCCATTTTGCTGCTACTGGTCTTATGACATTGATTTCATGGCTGAGGGATATTCCATCGTACGTAAGTGCCACAATTTTTTGAACCATTTTTATATTTCCTGAGATATTTAAGGTGTACCCAAATTGAGGTCCTTGTAAGCAGTGCAGCCCTAAATTTTGGGGTGGCTCTGTCTTATTGATTTTCAATTTTCCCAAGGTATATTCCCTAGACTGGAAGTGCCCTTGGCTCTGTAGCTCTCTTCTTTACTTGTTTTAGGGAACACAATGCACTCCTCCAGAGAGGCAGTTGGCAATTTACATCCCGCCCATCAGCATAACAAGGCTCCCTGTTCTCCAGGGCCTGTCTTGCCTTTCTGGTTTTTACACATTTTGTGGATGTCCCTTTTGACCGGTGGGAAGTGATACTTCTTTGTAGTGCAGATTTCCATTGCCCGCTTGTTTGCTTGGCCAATGAGGGCGTATACGTTTTCTCCTGAATATATTCAGGAGAAAACGCATACGCCCTCTTTGGCCAAGTGCATCATTGTCGACGTTGTGCCCTTCTTCCTGTGCTTTAAAGGCGATTCCAAAGTACCTCTTGAAATCTGTTTCCTGCTATTCTGCCTCGCTTTCAAGTCCGCCTCGTTGCCTTCCCTCAACAGATTTTGGATGATAATTGTCCTTTATTACTCGGCCAGTTTGTGAATTGCTGTGCCCCTGAGCTCCATTTTTCAACTCGTTTTTGGAGAGCTGACCGCAAGTCCAAAATTTTGGTTCAGGACCTATACTGGTTCCCAGTGGGTGGCTGAGACTTTATTTAATTCTTCTTCCTGCCGGGAAATTACAGTGATATGTGCCCGTCCAAATGCCTAACAGCTACTCTCTCATTGGTTCTCCCTCTTCCCTTTCATCCTCTGCCAAATTGGCAACCTGTGCGAACCACGAGGTTAAAGGGGCTGTCTCTCCAAGTTGGGAGGTTGATAGTAAAGCAGATGGAAAGTCAAACCGGAGCACCAGGAGAGGGACTATTCGTTGAGTTTAGAAACCTTTCATATTCACAGTGTGTCCGTTCTCTAGGTTTCCCGTACATGTTATAGCTGTAGTAATATTCCCTTCAACCTGGAGAGTTGGGACCCATGTAATGGGTGCCAGGAATTTGTGCTTTAAAGGGTCTGCATTTGCTCACCCAATCTCACCAATCGTCTCAATCCCAAGTGTCCCTCCTTATGCCACATCCAGCTGTCGTTGTAGATAGGGTCATTCCAGGTTTCATCAGAGACCCTGAAGGAATTGTAAAGAATTTCCCAGTTTTTTTGTTTTGTTTTTGAAATTCCTTTTTATAGTGGGTTTGAGCTGATTCTCGCTGCCATGTTTATGTCAGTCTAGACACACTTGATTCCCTTACGGAGACATATCAATACATAGGTTTTAAGATTCTTACTAGTCATATATATTCCTCTGCGGGAAATATGGTGTTTTGAGTCCCTTTCACTGAGAAAGGTGTAGGTCTTGTCTATTCCATAGTTGGTTTTTGGAACGGTACGTGTGCTTATATCAAACACAGGTTTTATGCATCACCCCACCTCTCCTTCCCCCTTAAGCAGGCATAAGAGTGTTTTCTAAATGTGAGACACTGTTCTCTTTCCTAACTCAGTTCAAGTGTAGCCATGTTTACTGGATCTTCATAAGTGATATCTTATGATAAGTTTCTTTTTCTGTGTGACTTATTTCACTTAGAATCATCGTACCTGAATCCACCCATTTTGATGCTACTGGTCTTATGACATTGATTTCATGGCTGAGGGATATTCCATCGTACGTAAGTACCACAATTTTTTGAACCATTTTTATATTTCCTGGGATATTTAAGGTGTACCCAAGTTGAGGTCCTTGTAAGCAGTGCAGCCCTAAATTTTGGGGTGGATCTGTCTTATTGTTTTTCAGTTTTCCCAAGGTATATTCCCTAGACTGGAAGTGCCCTTGGCTCTGTAGCTCTGTTCTTTACTTGTTTTAAGGAACACAATGCACTCCTCCAGAGAGGCAGTTGGCAATTTACATCCCGCCCATCAGCAAAACAAGGCTCCCTGTTCTCCAGGGCCTGTCTTGCCTTTCTGGTTTTTACACATTTGTGGATGTCCCTTTTGACCGGTGGGAAGTGATACTTCTTTGTAGTGCAGATTTGCATTGCCCGCTTGCTTGCTTAGCCAAAAAGGGCGTATGCGTTTTCTCCTGAATATATTCAGGAGAAAACGCATACGCCCTTTTTGGCCAAGTGCATCATTGTCGAAGTTGTGCCCCTCTTCCTGTGCTTTAAAGGCGATTCCAACGTACCTCTTGAAATCTGTTTCCTGCTATTCTGCCTCTCTTTCAAGTCCGCCTCGTTGCCTTCCCTCAACAGATTTTTGGACGATAGTTGTCCTTTATTACTCGGCCAGTTTGTGAATTGCTGTGCCCCTGAGCTCCATTTTTCAACTCGTTTTTGGTGAGCTGACCGCAAGTCCAAAATTTTGGTTCAGGACCTACGCTGTTTCCCGGTGGGGGGCTGAGACTTTGGTTAATTCTTCTTCGTGCCGGGAAATTACAGTGATATGTGCCCGTCCAAATGCCTAACAGCTACTCTCTCATTGGTTCTCCCTCTTCTCTTTCATCCTCTGCCAAATAGGCAACATGTGCGAACCAGGAGGTTAAAGGGGCTGTCTCTCCAAGTTGGGAGGTTGATAGTAAAGCAGATGGAAAGTCAAACCAGAGCACCAGGACAAGGACTATTCGTTGAGTTTTAGAAACCTTTCGTATTCACAGTGTGTCTGTTCTCTAGGTTTCCCGTACATGTTATAGCTGTGGTAATATTCCCTTCAACCTGGAGAGTTTGGACCCATGGAATGGGTGCCAGGCATTTGTGCTTTAAAGAGTCTGCATTTGCTCACCCAATCTCACCAATCATCTCAGTCCCAAGTGTCCCTCGTTATGCCACATCCAGCTGTCACTGTAGATAGGGTAATTCCAGGTTTCATCAGAGACCCTGAAGGAATTGTAAAGAATTTCCCAGTTTTTTGTTTTGTTTTTGAAACTCCTTTTTATAGTGGGTTTGAGATGATTCTCGCTTCCATGTTTATGCCAGTCTAGACACACTTGATTCCCTTACGGAGACATATCAATATATAGGTTTTAAGATTCTTACTAGTCAGATATATTCCTCTGCGGGAAATATGGGGTTTTGAGTCCCTTTCACTGAGGAAGGTGTAGGTCTTGTCTCTTCCATAGTTGGTTTTTGGAACAGTACCTGTGCTTATATTAAACTCTGGTTTTATGCAGCACCCCAACTCTCCTTCCCCCTTAAGCAGGCATAAGAGTGTTTTCTAAATGTGAGACACTGTTCTCTTTCCTAACTCACTTCAAGTGTAGCCATGTTTACAGGATCTTCATAAGTGATATCTTATGATAAGTTTCTTTTTCTGTGTGACTTATTTCACTTAGAATCATCGTACCTGAATCCACCCATTTTGCTGCTACTGGTCTTATGACATTGATTTCATGGCTGAGGGATATTCCATCGTACATTAGTACCACAATTTTTTGAACCATTTATATATTTCCTGGGATATTTAAGGTGTACCCAAGTTGAGGTCCTTGTAAGCAGTGCAGCCCTAAATTTTGGGGTGGCTCTGTCTTATTGATTTTCAGTTTTCCCAAGGAATATTCCCTAGACTGGAAGTGCCCTTGGCTCTGTAGCTCTGTTGTTTACTTGTATTAGGGAACACAATGCACTCCTCCAGAGAGACAGTTGGCAATTTACATCCCGCCCATCAGCATAACAAGGCTCCCTGTTCTCCAGGGCCTGTCTTGCCTTTATGGATTTTACACATTTTGTGGATGTCCCTTTTACCGGTGGGAAGTGATACGTCTTTGTAGTGCAGATTTGCATTGCCCGCTTGCTTGCTTGGCCAAAAAGGGCGTATGCGTTTTCTCCTGAATATATTCAGGAGAAAACGCATACGCCCTTTTGGCCAAGTGCATCATTGTCGAAGTTGGGCCCCTCTTCCTGTGCTTTAAAGGCGATTCCAACGTACCTCTTGAAATCTGTTTCCTGCTATTCTGCCTCGCTTTCAAGTCCGCCTCGTTGCCTTCCCTCAACAGATTTTTGGACGATAGTTGTCCTTTATTACTCGGCCAGTTTGTGAATTGCTGTGCCCCTGAGCTCCATTTTTCAACTCGTTTTTGGTGAGCTGACCGCAAGTCCAAAACTTTGGTTCAGGACCTATACTGGTTCACGGTGGGTGGCTGAGACTTTGGTGAATTCTTCTTCCTGCCGGGAAATTACAGTGATATGTGCCCGTCCAAATGCCTAACAGCTAATCTCTCATTGGTTCTCCCTCTTCCCTTTCATCCTCTGCCAAATTGGCAACCTGTACGAACCAGGAGGTTAAAGGGGCTGTCTCTCCAAGTTGGGAGGTTGATAGTAAAGCAGATGGAAAGTCAAACCAGAGCACCAGGAGAGGGACTGTTCATTGAGTTTTAGAAACCTTTCGATTTCACAGTGTGTCCGTTCTCTAGGTTTCCCGTAAATGTTATAGCTGTAGTAATATTCCCTTCAACCTGGAGAGTTGGGACCCATGGAATGGGTGCCAGGCATTTGTGCTTTAAAGGGTCTGCATTTGCTCACCCAATCTCACCAATCGTCTCAGTCCCAAGTGTCCCTCCTTATGCCACATCCAGCTGTCATTGTAGATAAGGTCATTCAAGGTTTCATCAGAGACCCTGAAGGAATTGTAAAGAATTTCCCAGTTTTTTTGTTTTGTTTTTGAAATTCCTTTTTATAGTGGGTTTGAGCTGATTCTCGCTGCCATGTTTATGCCAGTCTAGACACACTTGATTCCCTTACGGAGACATATCAATACATAGGTTTTAAGATTCTTACTACTCAGATATATTCCTCTGAGGGAAATATGGGGTTTTGAGTCCCTTTCACTGAGGAAGGTGTAGGTCTTGTCTATTCCATAGTTGGTTCTTGGAACGGTACCTGTGCTTATATCACACTCTGGTTTTATGCATCACCCCACCTCTCCTTCCCCCTTAAGCAGGCATAAGAGTGTTTTCTAAATGTGAGACACTGTTCTCTTTCCTAACTCAGTTCAAGTGTAGCCATGTTTACAGGATCTTCATAAGTGATATCTTATGATAAGTTTCTTTTTCTGTGTGACTTATTTCACTTAGAATCATCGTACCTGAATCCACCCATTTTGCTGCTACTGGTCTTATGACATTGATTTCATGGCTGAGGGATATTCCATCGTACGTAAGTACCGCAATTTTCTGAACCATTTTTATATTTCCTGGGATATTTAACGTGTACCCAAGTTGAGGTCCTTGTAAGCAGTGCAGCCCTAAATTTTGGGGTGGCTCTGTCTTATTGATTTTCAGTTTTCCCAAGGAATATTCCCTAGACTGGAAGTGCCCTTGGCTCTGTAGCTCTGTTGTTTACTTGTTTTAGGGAACACAATGCACTCCTCCAGAGAGGCAGTTGGCAATTTACATCCCGCCCATCAGCATAACAAGGCTCCCTGTTCTCCAGGGCCTGTCTTGCCTTTCTGGATTTTACACATTTTGTGGATGTCCCTTTTACCGGTGGGAAGTGATACGTCTTTGTAGTGCAGATTTGCATTGCCCGCTTGCTTGCTTGGCCAAAAAGGGCGTATGCGTTTTCTCCTGAATATATTCAGGAGAAAACGCATACGCCCTTTTGGCCAAGTGCATCATTGTCGAAGTTGTGCCCCTCTTCCTGTGCTTTAAAGGTGATTTCAACGTACCTCTTGAAATCTGTTTCCTGCTATTCTGCCTCCCTTTCAAGTCCGCCTCGTTGCCTTCCCTCAACAGATTTTTGGACGATAGTTGTCCTTTATTACTCGGCCAGTTTGTGAATTGCTGTGCCCCTGAGCTCCATTTTTCAACTCGTTTTTGGTGAGCTGACCGCAAGTCCAAAATTTTGGTTCAGGACCTACGCTGTTTCCCGGTGGGGGGCTGAGACTTTGGTTAATTCTTCTTCGTGCCGGGAAATTACAGTGATATGTGCCCGTCCAAATGCCTAACAGCTACTCTCTCATTGGTTCTCCCTCTTCTCTTTCATCCTCTGCCAAATAGGCAACATGTGCGAACCAGGAGGTTAAAGGGGCTGTCTCTCCAAGTTGGGAGGTTGATAGTAAAGCAGATGGAAAGTCAAACCAGAGCACCAGGACAAGGACTATTCGTTGAGTTTTAGAAACCTTTCGTATTCACAGTGTGTCTGTTCTCTAGGTTTCCCGTACATGTTATAGCTGTGGTAATATTCCCTTCAACCTGGAGAGTTTGGACCCATGGAATGGGTGCCAGGCATTTGTGCTTTAAAGGGTCTGCATTTGCTCACCCAATCTCACCAATCATCTCAGTCCCAAGTGTCCCTCGTTATGCCACATCCAGCTGTCACTGTAGATAGGGTAATTCCAGGTTTCATCAGAGACCCTGAAGGAATTGTAAAGAATTTCCCAGTTTTTTGTTTTGTTTTTGAAACTCCTTTTTATAGTGGGTTTGAGCTGATTCTCGCTTCCATGTTTATGCCAGTCTAGACACACTTGATTCCCTTACGGAGACATATCAATATATAGGTTTTAAGATTCTTACTAGTCAGATATATTCCTCTGCGGGAAATATGGGGTTTTGAGTCCCTTTCACTGAGGAAGGTGTAGGTCTTGGCTCTTCCATAGTTGGTTTTTGGAACGGTACCTGTGCTTATATCACACTCTGGTTTTATGCATCACCCCACCTCTCCTTCCCCCTCAAGCAGGCATAAGAGTGTTTTCTAAATGTGAGACACTGTTCTCTTTCCTAACTCAGTTCAAGTGTAGCCATGTTTACAGGATCTTCATAAGTGATATCTTATGATAAGTTTCTTTTTCTGTGTGACTTATTTCACTTAGAATCATCGTACCTGAATCCACCCATTTTGCTGTTACTGGTCTTATGACATTGATTTCATGGCTGAGGGATATTCCATCGTACGTAAGTACCGCAATTTTTTGAACCATGTTTATATTTTCTGGGATACTTAAGGTGTACCCAAGTTGAGGTCCTTGTATGCAGTGCAGCCCTAAATTTTGGGGTGGCTCTGTCTTATTGATTTTCAGTTTTCCCAAAGTATATTCCCTAGACTGGTAGTGCCCTTGGCTCTGTAGCTCTGTTCTTTACTTGTTTTAGGGAACAGAATGCACTCCTCCAGAGAGGCAGTTGGCAATTTACATCCCGCCCATCAGCATAACAAGGCTCCCTGTTCTCCAGGGCCTGTCTTGCCTTTATGGATTTTACACATTTTGTGGATGTCCCTTTTACCGGTGGGAAGTGATACGTCTTTGTAGTGCAGATTTGCATTGCCCGCTTGCTTGCTTGGCCAAAAAGGGCGTGTGCGTTTTCTCCTGAATATATTCAGGAGAAAACGCATACGCCCTTTTGGCCAAGTGCATCATTGTCGAAGTTGGGCCCCTCTTCCTGTGCTTTAAAGGCGATTCCAACGTACCTCTTGAAATCTGTTTCCTGCTATTCTGCCTCGCTTTCAAGTCCGCCTCGTTGCCTTCCCTCAACAGATTTTTGGACGATAGTTGTCCTTTATTACTCGGCCAGGTGTGAATTGCTGTGCCCCTGAGCTCCATTTTTCAACTCGTTTTTGGTGAGCTGACCGCAAGTCCAAAACTTTGGTTCAGGACCTATACTGGTTCACGGTGGGTGGCTGAGACTTTGGTTAATTCTTCTTCCTGCCGGGAAATTACAGTGATATGTGCCCGTCCAAATGCCTAACAGCTAATCTCTCATTGGTTCTCCCTCTTCCCTTTCATCCTCTGCCAAATTGGCAACCTGTACGAACCAGGAGGTTAAAGGGGCTGTCTCTCCAAGTTGGGAGGTTGATAGTAAAGCAGATGGAAAGTCAAACCAGAGCACCAGGAGAGGGACTGTTCATTGAGTTTTAGAAACCTTTCGATTTCACAGTGTGTCCGTTCTCTAGGTTTCCCGTAAATGTTATAGCTGTAGTAATATTCCCTTCAACCTGGAGAGTTGGGACCCATGGAATGGGTGCCAGGCATTTGTGCTTTAAAGGGTCTGCATTTGCTCACCCAATCTCACCAATCGTCTCAGTCCCAAGTGTCCCTCCTTATGCCACATCCAGCTGTCATTGTAGATAAGGTCATTCCAGGTTTCATCAGAGACCCTGAAGGAATTGTAAAGAATTTCCTAGTTTTTTTGTTTTGTTTTTGAAATTCCTTTTTATAGTGGGTTTGAGCTGATTCTCGCTGCCATGTTTATGCCAGTCTAGACACACTTGATTCCCTTACGGAGACATATCAATACATAGGTTTTAAGATTCTTACTAGTCAGATATATTCCTCTGAGGGAAATATGGGGTTTTGAGTCCCTTTCACTGAGGAAGGTGTAGGTCTTGTCTATTCCATAGTTGGTTCTTGGAACGGTACCTGTGCTTATATCACACTCTGGTTTTATGCATCACCCCACCTCTCCTTCCCCCTTAAGCAGGCATAAGAGTGTTTTCTAAATGTGAGACACTGTTCTCTTTCCTAACTCAGTTCAAGTGTAGCCATGTTTACAGGATCTTCATAAGTGATATCTTATGATAAGTTTCTTTTTCTGTGTGACTTATTTCACTTAGAATCATCGTACCTGAATCCACCCATTTTGCTGCTACTGGTCTTATGACATTGATTTCATGGCTGAGGGATATTCCATCGTACGTAAGTACCGCAATTTTCTGAACCATTTTTATATTTCCTGGGATATTTAACGTGTACCCAAGTTGAGGTCCTTGTAAGCAGTGCAGCCCTAAATTTTGGGGTGGCTCTGTCTTATTGATTTTCAGTTTTCCCAAGGAATATTCCCTAGACTGGAAGTGCCCTTGGCTCTGTAGCTCTGTTGTTTACTTGTTTTAGGGAACACAATGCACTCCTCCAGAGAGGCAGTTGGCAATTTACATCCCGCCCATCAGCATAACAAGGCTCCCTGTTCTCCAGGGCCTGTCTTGCCTTTCTGGATTTTACACATTTTGTGGATGTCCCTTTTACCGGTGGGAAGTGATACGTCTTTGTAGTGCAGATTTGCATTGCCCGCTTGCTTGCTTGGCCAAAAAGGGCGTATGTGTTTTCTCCTGAATATATTCAGGAGAAAACGCATACGCCCTTTTGGCCAAGTGCATCATTGTCGAAGTTGTGCCCCTCTTCCTGTGCTTTAAAGGTGATTTCAACGTACCTCTTGAAATCTGTTTCCTGCTATTCTGCCTCCCTTTCAAGTCCGCCTCGTTGCCTTCCCTCAACAGATTTTTGGACGATAGTTGTCCTTTATTACTCGGCCAGTTTGTGAATTGCTGTGCCCCTGAGCTCCATTTTTCAACTCGTTTTTGGTGAGCTGACCGCAAGTCCAAAATTTTGGTTCAGGACCTATGCTGTTTCCCGGTGGGGGGATGAGACTTTGGTTAATTCTTCTTCCTGCCGGGAAATTACAGTGATATATGCCCGTCCAAATGCCTAACAGCTACACTCTCATTGGTTCTCCCTCTTCTCTTTCATCCTCTGCCAAATAGGCAACCTGTGCGAACCAGGAGGTTAAAGGGGCTGTCTCTCCAAGTTGGGAGGTTGATAGTAAAGCAGATGGAAAGTCAAACCGGAGCACCAGGAGAGGGACTATTCATTGAGTATTAGAAACCTTTCGTATTCACTGTGTGTCCGTTCTCTAGGTTTCCCGTACATGTTATAACTGTAGTAATATTCCCTTCAACCTGGAGAGTTGGGACACATGGAATGGGTGCCATGCATTATTGCTTTAAAGGGTCTGCATTTGCTCACCCAATCTCACCAATTCTCTCAGTCACAAGTGTCCAGCCTTATGCCACATCCAGCTGTCGTTGTAGATAGGGTCATTCCAGGTTTCATCAGAGACCCTGAAGGAATTGTAAAGAATTTCCCAGTTTTTTTGTTTTGTTTTTGAAATTCCTTTTTATAGTGGGTTTGAGCTGATTCTCGCTGCCATGTTTATGCCAGTCTAGACACACTTGATTCTCTTACGGAGACATATCAATACATAGGTTTTAAGATTCTTACTAGTCAGATATATTCCTCTGCGGGAAATATGGGGTTTTGAGTCCCTTTCACTGAGGAAGGTGTAGGTCTTGTCTATTCCATAGTTGGTTTTTGGAACGGTACCTATGCTTATATCAAGCTCTGGTTTTATGCATCACCCCACCCCTCCTTCCCCCTTAAGCAGGCATAAGAGTGTTTTCTAAATGTGAGACACTGTTCTCTTTCCTAACTCAGTTCAAGTGTAGCCATGTTTACAGGATCTTCATAAGTGATATCTTATGATAAGTTTATTTTTCTGTGTGACTTATTTCACTTAGAATCATCGTACCTGAATCCACCCATTTTGCTGCTACTGGTCTTATGACATTGACTTCATGGCTGAGGGATATTCCATCTTACGTAAGTACCACAATTTTTTGAACCATTTTTATATTTCCTGGGATATTTAAGGTGTAACCAAGTTGAGGTCCTTGTAAGCAGTGCAGCCCTAATTTTGGGGTGGGTTTGTCTTATTGATTTTCAGTTTTCCCAAGGTATATTCCCTAGACTGGAAGTGCCCTTGGCTCTGTAGCTCTGTTGTTTGCTTGTTTTAGGGAACACAATGCACTCTTCCAGAGAGGCAGTTGGCAATTTACATCCCGCCCATCAGCATAACAAGGCTCCTTGTTCTCCAGGGCCAGTCTTGCCTTTCTGGTTTTTACACAATTTGTGGATGTCCCTTTTGACCAGTGGGAAGTGATACTTCTTTGTAGTGCAGATTTGCATTGCCCGCTTGCTTGCTTCTCCAAAAAGGGCGTGTGCGTTTTCTCCTTAATATATTCAGGAGAAAATGCATACGCCCATTTTGGCCAAGTGCATCATTGTCGAAGTTGTGCCCCTCTTCCTGTGCTTTAAAGGCGATTCCAACGTACCTCTTGAAATCTGTTTCCTGCTATTCTGCCTCGCGTTCAAGTCCGCCTCGTTGCCTTCCCTCAACAGATTTTTGGACGATAGTTGTCCTTTATTACTCGGCCAGTTTGTGAATTGCTGTGCCCCTGAGCTCCATTTTTCAACTCTTTTTTGGTGAGCTGACCGCAAGTCCAAAACTTTGGTTCAGGACCTATACTGGTTCTCGGTGGGTGGCTGAGACTTTGCTTAATTCTTCTTCCTGCCGGGAAATTACAGTGATATGTGCCCGTCCAAATGCCTAACAGCTACTCTCTCATTGGTTCTCCCTCTTCCCTTTCATCCTCTGCCAAATTGGCAACCTGTGCGAACCAGGAGGTTAAAGGGGCTGTCTCTCCAAGTTGGGAGGTTGATAGTAAAGCAGATGGAAAGTCAAACCGGAGCACCAGGAGAGGGACTATTCATTGAGTTTTAGAAACCTTTCGTATTCACAGTGTGTCCGTTCTCTAGGTTTCCCGTACATGTTATAACTGTAGTAATATTCCCTTCAACCTGGAGAGTTGGGACCCATGGAATGGGTGCCATGCATTATTGCTTTAAAGGGTCTGCATTTGCTCACCCAATCTCACCAATTCTCTCAATCCCAAGTGTCACTCGTTATGCCACATCCAGCTGTCATTGTAGATAGGGTCATTCCAGGTTTCATCAGAGACCCTGAAGGAATTGTAAAGACTTTCCCAGTTTTTTGTTTTGTTTTTGAAACTCCTTTTTATAGTGGGTTTGAGCTGATTCTCGCTGCCATGTTTATGCCAGTCTAGACACACTTGCTTCCCTTACGGAGACATATATATACATAGGTTTTAAGATTCTTACTAGTCAGATATATTCCTCTGTGGGAAATATGGGGTTTTGAGTCCCTTTCACTGAGGAAGGTGTAGGTCTTGTCTCTTCCATAGTTGGTTTTTGGAACAGTACCTGTGCTTATATTAAACTCTGGTTTTATGCAGCACCCCACCTCTCCTTCCCCCTTAAGCAGGCATAAGAGTGTTTTCTAAATGTGAGACACTGTTCTCTTTCCTAACTCAGTTCAAGTGTAGCCATGTTTACAGGATCTTCATAAGTGATATCTTATGATAAGTTTCTTTTTCTGTGTGACTTATTTCACTTAGGATCATCGTACCTGAATCCACCCATTTTGCTGCTACTGGTCTTATGACATTGATTTCATAGGTGAGGGATATTCCATCGTACGTAAGTACCACAATTTTCTGAACCATTTTTATATTTCCTGGGATATTTAAGGTGTACCCAAGTTGAGGTCCTTGTAAGCAGTGCAGCCCTAAATTTTGGGGTGGCTCTGTCTTATTGATTTTCACTTTTCCCAAGGTATATTCCCTAGACTGGAAGTGCCCTTGGCTCTGTAGCTCCGTTGTTTACTTGTTTTAGGTAACACAATGCACTCCTCCAGAGAGGCAGTTGGCAATTTACATCCCGCCCATCAGCATAACAAGGCTCGCTGTTCTCCAGGGCCTGTCTTGCTTTCTGGTTTTTACACATTTTGTGGATGTCCCTTTTGACCGGTGGGAAGTGATACTTCTTTGTAGTGCCGATTTGCATTGCCTGCTTGCTTGCTTGGCCAAAAACGGCGTATGCGTTTTCTCCTGAATATATTCAGGAGAAAACGCATACGCCCTTTTTGGCCAAGTGCATCATTGTCGAAGTTGGGCCCCTCTTCCTGTGCTTTAAAGGCGATTCCAACGTACCTCTTGAAATCTGTTTCCTGCCATTCTGCCTCGCATTCAAGTCCGCCTCGTTGCCTTCCCTCAACAGATTTTTGGACGATAGTTGTCCTTTATTACTCGGCCAGTTTGTGAATTGCTGTGCCCCTGAGCTCCATTTTTCAACTCTTTTTTGGTGAGCTGACCGCAAGTCCAAATCTTTGGTTCAGGACCTATACTGGTTCTCGGTGGGTGGCTGAGACTTTGCTTAATTCTTCTTCCTGCCGGGAAATTACAGTGATATGTGCCCGTCCAAATGCCTAACAGCTACTCTCTCATTGGTTCTCCCTCTTCCCTTTCATCCTCTGCCAAATTGGCAACCTGTGCGAACCAGGAGGTTAAAGGGGCTGTCTCTCCAAGTTGGGAGGTTGATAGTAAAGCAGATGGAAAGTCAAACCGGAGCACCAGGAGAGGGACTATTCATTGAGTTTTAGAAACCTTTCGTATTCACAGTGTGTCCGTTCTCTAGGTTTCCCGTACATGTTATAACTGTAGTAATATTCCCTTCAACCTGGAGAGTTGGGACCCATGGAATGGGTGCCAGGCATTTGTGCTTTAAAGGGTCTGCATTTGCTCACCCAATCTCACCAATTCTCTCAGTCACAAGTGTCCAGCCTTATGCCACATCCAGCTGTCGTTGTAGATAGGGTCATTCCAGGTTTCATCAGAGACCCTGAAGGAATTGTAAAGAATTTCCCAGTTTTTTTGTTTTGTTTTTGAAATTCCTTTTTATAGTGGGTTTGAGCTGATTCTCGCTGCCATGTTTATGCCAGTCTAGACACACTTGATTCTCTTACGGAGACATATCAATACATAGGTTTTAAGATTCTTACTAGTCAGATATATTCCTCTGCGGGAAATATGGGGTTTTGAGTCCCTTTCACTGAGGAAGGTGTAGGTCTTGTCTATTCCATAGTTGGTTTTTGGAACGGTACCTGTGCTTATATCAAGCTCTGGTTTTATGCATCACCCCACCTCTCCTTCCCCCTTAAGCAGGCATAAGAGTGTTTTCTAAATGTGAGACACTGTTCTCTTTCCTAACTCAGTTCAAGTGTAGCCATGTTTACAGGATCTTCATAAGTGATATCTTATGATAAGTTTATTTTTCTGTGTGACTTATTTCACTTAGAATCATCGTACCTGAATCCACCCATTTTGCTGCTACTGGTCTTATGACATTGACTTCATGGCTGAGGGATATTCCATCTTACGTAAGTACCACAATTTTTTGAACCATTTTTATATTTCCTGGGATATTTAAGGTGTAACCAAGTTGAGGTCCTTGTAAGCAGTGCAGCCCTAATTTTGGGGTGGGTTTGTCTTATTGATTTTCAGTTTTCCCAAGGTATATTCCCTAGACTGGAAGTGCCCTTGGCTCTGTAGCTCTGTTGTTTGCTTGTTTTAGGGAACACAATGCACTCTTCCAGAGAGGCAGTTGGCAAT
Source organism: Hyperoodon ampullatus (assembly GCF_949752795.1). Classification (NCBI taxonomy): domain Eukaryota; kingdom Metazoa; phylum Chordata; class Mammalia; order Artiodactyla; family Ziphiidae; genus Hyperoodon; species Hyperoodon ampullatus. The sequence continues at coordinate 774,290 of NW_027640475.1, read as the reverse complement.
TTACATACCGCCCATCAGCATAACAAGGCTCCTTGTTCTCCAGGGCCAGTCTTGCCTTTCTGGTTTTTACACAATTTGTGGATGTCCCTTTTGACCAGTGGGAAGTGATACTTCTTTGTAGTGCAGATTTGCATTGCCCGCTTGCTTGCTTCTCCAAAAAGGGCGTATGCGTTTTCTCCTTAATATATTCAGGAGAAAATGCATACGCCCATTTTGGCCAAGTGCATCATTGTCGAAGTTGTGCCCCTCTTCCTGTGCTTTAAAGGCGATTCCAACGTACCTCTTGAAATCTGTTTCCTGCTATTCTGCCTCGCGTTCAAGTCCGCCTCGTTGCCTTCCCTCAACAGATTTTTGGACGATAGTTGTCCTTTATTACTCGGCCAGTTTGTGAATTGCTGTGCCCCTGAGCTCCATTTTTCAACTCTTTTTTGGTGAGCTGACCGCAAGTCCAAAACTTTGGTTCAGGACCTATACTGGTTCTCGGTGGGTGGCTGAGACTTTGCTTAATTCTTCTTCCTGCCGGGAAATTACAGTGATATGTGCCCGTCCAAATGCCTAACAGCTACTCTCTCATTGGTTCTCCCTCTTCCCTTTCATCCTCTGCCAAATTGGCAACCTGTGCGAACCAGGAGGTTAAAGGGGCTGTCTCTCCAAGTTGGGAGGTTGATAGTAAAGCAGATGGAAAGTCAAACCGGAGCACCAGGAGAGGGACTATTCATTGAGTTTTAGAAACCTTTCGTATTCACAGTGTGTCCGTTCTCTAGGTTTCCCGTACATGTTATAACTGTAGTAATATTCCCTTCAACCTGGAGAGTTGGGACCCATGGAATGGGTGCCATGCATTATTGCTTTAAAGGGTCTGCATTTGCTCACCCAATCTCACCAATTCTCTCAGTCCCAAGTGTCACTCGTTATGCCACATCCAGCTGTCATTGTAGATAGGGTCATTCCAGGTTTCATCAGAGACCCTGAAGGAATTGTAAAGACTTTCCCAGTTTTTTGTTTTGTTTTTGAAACTCCTTTTTATAGTGGGTTTGAGCTGATTCTCGCTGCCATGTTTATGCCAGTCTAGACACACTTGATTCCCTTACGGAGACATATATATACATAGGTTTTAAGATTCTTACTAGTCAGATATATTCCTCTGTGGGAAATATGGGGTTTTGAGTCCCTTTCACTGAGGAAGGTGTAGGTCTTGTCTCTTCCATAGTTGGTTTTTGGAACAGTACCTGTGCTTATATTAAACTCTGGTTTTATGCAGCACCCCACCTCTCCTTCCTCCTTAAGCAGGCATAAGAGTGTTTTCTAAATGTGAGACACTGTTTTCTTTCCTAACTCAGTTCAAGTGTAGCCATGTTTACAGGATCTTCATAAGTGATATCTTATGATAAGTTTCTTTTTCTGTGTGACTTATTTCACTTAGGATCATCGTACCTGAATCCACCCATTTTGCTGCTACTGGTCTTATGACATTGATTTCATAGGTGAGGGATATTCCATCGTACGTAAGTACCACAATTTTCTGAACCATTTTTATATTTCCTGGGATATTTAAGGTGTACCCAAGTTGAGGTCCTTGTAAGCAGTGCAGCCCTAAATTTTGGGGTGGCTCTGTCTTATTGATTTTCACTTTTCCCAAGGTATATTCCCTAGACTGGAAGTGCCCTTGGCTCTGTAGCTCCGTTGTTTACTTGTTTTAGGTAACACAATGCACTCCTCCAGAGAGGCAGTTGGCAATTTACATCCCGCCCATCAGCATAACAAGGCTCCCTGTTCTCCAGGGCCTGTCTTGCTTTCTGGTTTTTACACATTTTGTGGATGTCCCTTTTGACCGGTGGGAAGTGATACTTCTTTGTAGTGCAGATTTGCATTGCCTGCTTGCTTGCTTGGCCAAAAACGGCGTATGCGTTTTCTCCTGAATATATTCAGGAGAAAACGCATACGCCCTTTTTGGCCAAGTGCATCATTGTCGAAGTTGGGCCCCTCTTCCTGTGCTTTAAAGGCGATTCCAACGTACCTCTTGAAATCTGTTTCCTGCTATTCTGCCTCGCATTCAAGTCCGCCTCGTTGCCTTCCCTCAACAGATTTTTGGACGATAGTTGTCCTTTATTACTCGGCCAGTTTGTGAATTGCTGTGCCCCTGAGCTCCATTTTTCAACTCTTTTTTGGTGAGCTGACCGCAAGTCCAAATCTTTGGTTCAGGACCTATACTGGTTCTCGGTGGGTGGCTGAGACTTTGCTTAATTCTTCTTCCTGCCGGGAAATTACAGTGATATGTGCCCGTCCAAATGCCTAACAGCTACTCTCTCATTGGTTCTCCCTCTTCCCTTTCATCCTCTGCCAAATTGGCAACCTGTGCGAACCAGGAGGTTAAAGGGGCTGTCTCTCCAAGTTGGGAGGTTGATAGTAAAGCAGATGGAAAGTCAAACCGGAGCACCAGGAGAGGGACTATTCATTGAGTTTTAGAAACCTTTCGTATTCACAGTGTGTCCGTTCTCTAGGTTTCCCGTACATGTTATAACTGTAGTAATATTCCCTTCAACCTGGAGAGTTGGGACCCATGGAATGGGTGCCAGGCATTTGTGCTTTAAAGGGTCTGCATTTGCTCACCCAATCTCACCAATGCTCTCAGTCACAAGTGTCCAGCCTTATGCCACATCCAGCTGTCGTTGTAGATAGGGTCATTCCAGGTTTCATCAGAGACCCTGAAGGAATTGTAAAGAATTTCCCAGTTTTTTTGTTTTGTTTTTGAAATTCCTTTTTATAGTGGGTTTGAGCTGATTCTCGCTGCCATGTTTATGCCAGTCTAGACACACTTGATTCTCTTACGGAGACATATCAATACATAGGTTTTAAGATTCTTACTAGTCAGATATATTCCTCTGCGGGAAATATGGGGTTTTGAGTCCCTTTCACTGAGGAAGGTGTAGGTCTTGTCTATTCCATAGTTGGTTTTTGGAACGGTACCTGTGCTTATATCAAGCTCTGGTTTTATGCATCACCCCACCTCTCCTTCCCCCTTAAGCAGGCATAAGAGTGTTTTCTAAATGTGAGACACTGTTCTCTTTCCTAACTCAGTTCAAGTGTAGCCATGTTTACAGGATCTTCATAAGTGATATCTTATGATAAGTTTCTTTTTCTGTGTGACTTATTTCACTTAGAATCATCGTACCTGAATCCACCCATTTTGCTGCTACTGGTCTTATGACATTGACTTCATGGCTGAGGGATATTCCATCGTACGTAAGTACCACAATTTTTTGAACCATTTTTATATTTCCTGGGATATTTAAGGTGTAACCAAGTTGAGGTCCTTGTAAGCAGTGCAGCCCTAATTTTGGGGTGGGTTTGTCTTATTGATTTTCAGTTTTCCCAAGGTATATTCCCTAGACTGGAAGTGCCCTTGGCTCTGTAGCTCTGTTGTTTACTTGTTTTAGGGAACACAATGCACTCTTCCAGAGAGGCAGTTGGCAATTTACATCCCGCCCATCAGCATAACAAGGCTCCTTGTTCTCCAGGGCCAGTCTTGCCTTTCTGGTTTTTACACAATTTGTGGATGTCCCTTTTGACCAGTGGGAAGTGATACTTCTTTGTAGTGCAGATTTGCATTGCCCGCTTGCTTGCTTGGCCAAAAAGGGCGTATGCGTTTTCTCCTTAATATATTCAGGAGAAAATGCATACGCCCATTTTGGCCAAGTGCATCATTGTCGAAATTGTGCCCCTCTTCCTGTGCTTTAAAGGCGATTCCAACGTACCTCTTGAAATCTGTTTCCTGCTATTCTGCCTCGCTTTCAAGTCCGCCTCGTTGCCTTCCCTCAACAGATTTTTGGACGATAGTTGTCCTTTATTACTCGGCCAGTTTGGGAATTGCTGTGCCCCTGAGCTCCATTTTTCAACTCGTTTTTTGTGAGCAGACCACAAGTCAAAATTTTGGTTCAGGACCTATACTGGTTCCCGGTGGGGGGCTGAGACTTTGGTTAATTCTTCTTCCTGCCAGGAAATTACAGTGATATGTGCCCGTCGAAATGCCTAACAGCTACTCTCTCATTGGTTCTCCCTCTTCCCTTTCATCCTCTGCCAAATTGGCAACCTGTGCGAACCACGAGGTTAAAGGGGCTGTCTCTCCAAGTTGGGAGGTTGATAGTAAAGCAGATGGAAAGTCAAACCGGAGCACCAGGAGAGGGACTATTCGTTGAGTTTTAGAAACCTTTCGTATTCACAGTGTGTCCGTTCTCTAGGTTTCCCGTACATGTTATAGCTCTAGTAATATTCCCTTCAACGTGGAGAGTTGGGACCCATGGAATGGGTGCCAGGCATTTGTGCTTTAAAGGGTCTGCATTTGCTCACCCAATCTCACCAATCCTCTCAGTCCCAAGTGTCCCTCGTTATGCCACATCCAGCTGTCATTGTAGATAGGGTCATTCCAGGTTTCATCAGAGACCCTGAAGGAATTGTAAAGAATTTCCCAGTTTTTTGTTTTGTTTTTGAAACTCCTTTTTATAGTGGGTTTGAGCTGATTCTCGCTGCCATGTTTATGCCAGTCTAGACACACTTGATTCCCTTACGGAGACATATCTATACATAGGTTTTAAGATTCTTACTAGTCAGATATATTCCTTTGTGGGAAATATGGGGTTTTGAGTCCCTTTCACTGAGGAAGGTGTAGGTCTTGTCTCTTCCATAGTTGGTTTTTGGAACAGTACCTGTGCTTATATTAAACTCTGGTTTTATGCAGCACCCCACCTCTCCTTCCCCCTTAAGCAGGCATAAGAGTGTTTTCTAAATGTGAGACACTGTTCTCTTTCCTAACTCAGTTCAAGTGTAGCCATGTTTACAGGATCTTCATAAGTGATATCTTATGATAAGTTTCTTTTTCTGTGTGACTTATTTCACTTAGGATCATCGTACCGGAATCCACCCATTTTGCTGCTACTGGTCTTATGACATTGATTTCATGGCTGAGGGATATTCCGTCGTACGTAAGTACCACAATTTTCTGAACCATTTTTATATTTCCTGGGATATTTAAGGTGTACCCAAGTTGAGGTCCTTGTAAGCAGTGCAGCCCTAAATTTTGGGGTGGCTCTGTCTTATTGATTTTCATTTTTCCCAAGGTATATTCCCTAGACTGGAAGTGCCCTTGGCTCTGTAGCTCTGTTCTTTACTTGTTTTAGGGAACACAATTCTCTCCTCCAGAGAGGCAGTTGGCAATTTACATCCCGCCCATCAGCATAACAAGGCTCCCTGTTCTCCAGGGCCTGTCTTGCCTTTCTGGTTTTTACACATTTTGTGGATGTCCCTTTTGACCGGTGGGAAGTGATACTTCTTTGTAGTCCAGATTTGCATTGCCCGCTTGCTTGCTTGGACAAAAAGGGCGTATGCGTTTTCTCCTGAATATATTCAGGAGAAAACGCATACGCCCTTTTTGGCCAAGTGCATCATTGTCGAAATTGTGCCCCTCTTCCTGTGCTTTAAAGGCGATTCCAAGGTACCTCTTGAAATCTGTTTCCTGCTATTCTTCCTCGCTTTCAAGTCTGCCTCGTTGCCTTCCCTCAACAGATTTTTGGACGATAGTTGTCCTTTATTACTCGGCCAGTTTGGGAATTGCTGTGCCCCTGAGCTCCATTTTTCAACTCGTTTTTGGTGAGCTGACCGCAAGTCCAAAATTTTGGTTCAGGACCTATACTGGTTCCCGGTGGGTGGCTGAGACCTTGGTTAATTCTTCTTCCTGCCGGGAAATTACAGTGATATGTGCCCGTCCAAATGCCTAACAGCTACTCTCTCATTGGTTCTCCCTCTTCCCTTTCATCCTCTGCCAAATTGGCAACCTGTGCGAACCAGGAGGATAAAGGGGCTGTCTCTCCAAGTTGGGAGGTTGATAGTAAAGCAGATGGAAAGTCAAATCGTAGCACCAGGAGAGGGACAATTCGTTGAGTTTTAGAAACCTTTCGTATTGACAGTGTGTCCCTTCTCTAGGTTTCCCATACATGTTGCAGCTGTAGTAATATTCCCTTCAACCTGGAGAGTTGGGACCCATGGAATGTGTGCCAGGCATTGGTGCTTTAAAGGGTCTGCATTTGCTCACCCAATCTAACCAATCCTCTCAGTCCCAAGTGTTCAGCCTTATGCCACATCCAGCTTTCGTTGTAGATAGGGTCATTCCAGGTTTCATCAGAGACCCTGACGGAATTGTAAAGAATTTCCCAGTTTTTTCGTTTTGTTTTTGAAATTCCTTTTTATAGTGGGTTTGAGCTGATTCTCGCTGCCATGTTTATGCCAGTCTAGACACACTTGATTCCCTTACGGAGACATATCAATACATAGGTTTTAAGATTCTTACTAGTCAGATATATTCCTCTGAGGGAAATAAGGGGTTTTGAGTCCCTTTCACTGAGGAAGGTGTAGGTCTTGTCTATTCCATAGTTGGTTTTTGGAACGGTACCTGTGCTTATATCAAACTCTGGTTTTATGCATCACCCCACCTCTCTTTTCCCTTAAGCAGGCATAAGAGTGTTTTCTAAATGTGAGACACTGTTCTCTTTCCTAACTCAGTTCAAGTGTAGCCATGTTTACAGGATCTTCATAAGTGATATCTTATGATAAGTTTCTTTTTCTCTGTGACTTATTTCACTTAGAATCATCGTACCTGAATCCACCCATTTTGCTGCTACTGGTCTTATGACATTGATTTCATGGCTGAGGGATATTCCATCGTACATAAGTACCACAATTTTTTGAACCATTTTTATATTTCCTGGGATATTTAAGGTGTACCCAAGTTGAGGTCCTTGTAAGCAGTGCAGCCCTAAAGTCTGAGGTGGCTCTGTCTTATTGATTTTCAGTTTTCCGAAGGTATATTCCCTAGACTGGAAGTGCCCTTGGCTATGTAGCTCTGTTCTTTACTTGTTTTAGGGAACAGAATGCACTCCTCCAGAGAGGCAGTTGGCAATTTACATCCCGCCCATCAGCATAACAAGGCTCCCTGTTCTCCAGGGCCTGTCTTGCCTTTCTGGTTTTTACACATTTTGTGGATGTCCCTTTTGACCGGTGGGAAGTGATACTTCTTTGTAGTGCAGATTTGCATTGCCCGCTTGCTTGCTTGGCCAAAAAGGTCGTATGCGTTTTCTCCTGAATATATTCAGGAGAAAACGCATACGCCCTCTTTGGCCAAGTGCATCATTGTCGAAGTAGTGCCCCTCTTCCTGTGCATTAAAGGCGATTCCAACGTATCTCTTGAAATCTGTTTCCCGCTATTCTGCCTCGCTTTCAAGTCCGCCTCGTTGCCTTCCCTCAACAGATTTTTGGACGATAGTTGTCCTTTATTACTCGGCCAGTTTGTGAATTGCTGTGCCCCTGAGCTCCATTTTTCAACTCGTTTTTTGGTGAGCTGACCTCAAGTCCAAAATTTAGGTTCAGGACCTATACTGGTTCCCGGTGGGGGGCTGAGATTTTGGTTAATTCTTCTTCCTGCTGGGAAATTACTGTGATATGTGCCCGTCCAAATACCTAACTGCTACTCTCTCATTGGTTCACCCTCTTCCCTTTCATCCTCTGCCAAATTGGCAACCTGTGCGAACCAGGAGGTTAAAGGGACTGTCTCTCCAAGTTGGGAGGTTGATAGTAAAGCAGATGGAAAGTCAAATTGGAGCACCAGGAGAGGGACTATTCGTTGAGTTTTAGAAACCATTCGCATTCACAGTGTGTCCGTCATCTAGGTTTCCCGTGCATGTTATAACTGTAGTAATATTCCCTTCAACCTGGAGAGTTGGGACCCATGGAATGGGTGCCATGCATTATTGCTTTAAAGGGTCTGCATTTGCTCACCCAATCTCACCAACCGTCTCAGTCCCAAGCATCCAGCCTTATGCCACATCCAGCTGTCGCTGTAGATAGGGTCATTCCAGGTTTCATCAGAGACCCTGAAGGAATTGTAAAGAATTTCCCAGTTTTTTTTGTTTTGTTTTTGAAATTCCTTTTTATAGTGGGTTTCAGCTGATTCTCGCTGCCATGTTTATGCCAGTCTGGACACACTTGATTCCCTTACGGAGACATATCAATACATAGGTTTTAAGATTCTTACTAGTCAGATATATTCCTCTGCGCGAAATATGGGGTTTTGAGTCCCTTTCACTGAGGAAGGTGTAGGTCTTGTCTATTCCATAGTTGGTTTTTGGAACGGTACCTGTGCTTATATCAAACTCTGGTTTTATGCATCACCCCACCTCTCCTTCCCCCTTAAGCAGGCATAAGAGTGTTTTCTAAATGTGAGACACTGTTCTCTTTCCTAACTCAGTTCAAGTGTAGCCATGTTTACAGGATCTTCATAAGTGATATCTTATGATAAGTTTCTTTTTCTCTGTGACTTATTTCACTTAGAAACATCGTACCTGAATCCACCCATTTTGCTGCTACTGGTCTTATGACATTGTTTTCATGGCTGAGGGATATTCCTTCGTACGTAAGTAGCACAATTTTTTGAACCATTTTTATATTTCCTGGGATATTTAAGGTGTACCCAAGTTGAGGTCCTTGTAAGCAGTGCAGCCCTAAATTTTGGGGTGGCTCTCTCTTATTGATTTTCAGTTTTCCCAAGGTATATTCCCTAGACTGGAAGTGCCCTTGGCTCTGTTGCTCTGTTGTTTACTTGTTTTAGGGAACACAATGCACTCCTCCAGAGAGGCAGTTGGCAATTTACATCCCGCCCATCAGCATAACAAGGCTCCCTGTTTTCCAGGGCCTGTCTTGCCTTTCTGGTTTTTACACATTTTGTGGATGTCCCTTTTGACCGGTGGGAAGTGATACTTCTTTGTAGTGCAGATTTTCATTGCCCGCTTGCTTGCTTGGCCAAAAAGGGCGTATTCGTTTTCTCCTGAATATATTCAGGAGAAAACGCATACGCCCTTTTTGGCCAAGTGCATCATTGTCAAAGTTGTGCCCCTCTTCCTGTGCTTTAAAGGTGATTCCAACGTACCTCTTGAAATCTGTTTCCTGCTATTCTGCCTCACTTTCAAGTCCGCCTCGTTGCCTTCCCTCAACAGATTTTTGAACGATACTTGTCCTTTATTACTCGGCCAGTTTGTGAATTGCTGTGCCCCTGAGCTCCATTTTTCAACTCGTTTTTTGTGAGCTGACCGCAAGTCCAAAATTTTGGTTCAGGAATTATGCTGGTTCCCAGTGGGTGGCTGAGACTTTGGTTAATTCTTCTTCCTGCCGTGAAATTACAGTGATATGTGCCCGTCCAAATGCCTAACAGCTACTCTCTCATTGGTTCTCCCTCTTCCCTTTCATCCTCTGCCAAATTGGCAACCTGTGCGTACCAGGAGGTTAAAGGGGCTGTCTCTCCAAGTTGGGAGGTTGATAGTAAAGCAGATGGAAAGTCAAACCGGAGCACCAGGAGAGGGACTATTCGTTGAGTTTTACAAACCTTTCTATTTCACAGTGTGTCCGTTCTCTAGGTTTCCCATACATGTTACAGCTGTAGTAATATTCCCTTCAACCTGGAGAGTTGGGACCCATGGAATGGGTGCCATGCATTATTGCTTTAAACGGTCTGCATTTGCTCAACCAATCTCACCAAACCTCTCAGTCACAAGTGTCCAGCCTTATGCCACATCCAGCTGTCGTTGTAGATAGGGTCATTCCAGGTTTCATCAGAGACCCTGAAGGAATTGTAAAGAATTTCCCAGTTTTTTTGTTTTGTTTTTGAAATTCCTTTTTATAGTGGTTTTGAGCTGATTCTCGCTGCCATGTTTATGCCAGTCTAGACACACTTGATTCACTTACGGAGACATATCAATACATAGGTTTTAAGATTCTTTCTAGTCACATATATTCCTCTGCGGGAAATATGGGGTTTTGAGACCCTTTCACTGAGGAAGGTGTAGGTCTTGTCTATTCCATAGTTGGTTTTTGGAACGGTACCTGTGCTTATATCAAACTCTGGTTTTATGCATCACCCCACCTCTCCTTCCCCCTTAAGAAGGCATAAGTGTGTTTTCTAAATGTGAGACACTGTTTTCTTTCCTAACTCAGTTCAAGTGTAGCCATGTTTACAGGATCTTCATAAGTGATATCTTATGATAAGTTTCTTTTTCTGTGTGACTTATTTCACTTAGAATCATCGTACCTGAATCCACCCACTTTGCTGCTACTGCTCTTATGACATTGATTTCATGGCTGAGGGATATTCCATCGTACGTAAGTACCACAATTTTTTGAACCATTTTTATATTTCCTGGGATATTTAAGGTGTACCCAAGTTGAGGTCCTTGTAAGCAGTGCAGCCCTAAATGTTGGGGTGGCTCTGTCTTATTGATTTTCATTTTTCCCAAGGTATATTCCCTAGACTGGAAGTACCCTTGGCTCTGTAGCTCTGTTCTTTACTTGATTTAGGGAACACAATGCACTCCTCCAGAGAGGCAGTAGGCAGTTTACATCCCGCCCATCAGCATAACAAGGCTCCCTGTTCTCCAGGGCCTGTCTTGCCTTTCTGATTTTTACACATTTTGTGGATGTCCCTTTTGACCGGTGGGAAGTGACACTTCTTTGTAGTGCAGATTTGCATTGCCCGCTTGCTTGCTTGGCCAAAAATGGCGTATGTGTTTTCTCCTGGAGAAAACGCATACGCCCTTTTTGGCCAAGTTCATCATTGTCGAAGTTGTGCCCCTCTTCCTGTGCTTTAAAGGCGATTCCAACGTACCTCTTGAAATCTGTTTCCTGCTTTTCTGCCTCGCTTTCAAGTCCGCCTCGTTGCCTTCCCTCAACAGATTTTTGGACGATAGTTGTGCTTTATTACTCGGCCAGTTTGTGAATTGCTGTGCCCCTGAGCTCCATTTTTCAACTCGTTTTTGGTGAGCTGACCGCAAGTCCAAAATTTTGGTTCAGGACCTATGCTTGTTCCCGGTGGGGGGCTGAGACTTTGGTTAATTCTTCTTCCTGCTGGGAATTTACAGTGATATGTCCCCGTCCAAGTGCCTAACAGCTACTCTCTCATTGGTTCTCCCTCTTCTCTTTCATCCTCTGCCAAATTGGCAACCTGTGCGAACCAGGAGGTTAAAGGGGCTGTCTCTCCAGGTTGGGAGGTTGATAGTAAAGCAGATGGAAAGTCAAACCGGAGCACCAGGAGAGGGACTATTCGTTGAGTTTTAGAAACTTTCGTATTCACAGTGTGTCCGTTCTCTAGGTTTCCCGTACATGTTATAGCTGTAGTAATATTCCCTTCAACCTGGAGAGTTGGGACCCATGGAATGGGTGCCAGGCATTTGTTCTTTAAACGGTCTGCATTTGCTCACCCAATCTCACCAATCCTCTCAGTCCCAAGTGTCCAGCCTTATGCCACATCCATCTGTCTTTGTAGATAGGGTCATTCCAGGTTTCATCAGAGATCCTGAAGGAATTGTAAAAATTTCCTAGTTTTTTTGTTTTGTTTTTGAAATTCCTTTTTATACTGGGTTTGAGCTAATTCTCGCTGCCATGTTTATGCCAGTCTAGACACACTTGATTCCCTTACGGAGACATATCAATACATAGGTTTTAAGATTCTTACTAGTCAGATATATTCCTCTGCGGGAAATATGGGGTTTTGAGTCCCTTTCACTGAGGAAGGTGTAGGTCTTTTCTATTCCATAGTTGGTTTTTGGAACGGTACCTGTGCTTATATCAAACTCTGGTTTTATGCATCACCCCACCTCTCCTTCCCCCTTAAGCAGGCATAAGAGTGTTTTCTAAATGTGAGACACTGTTCTCTTTCCTAACTCAGTTCAAGTGTAGCCATGTGTACAGGATCTTCATAAGTGATATCTTATGATAAGTTTCTTTTTCTGTGTGACTTATTTCACTTAGAATCATCGTACCTGAATCCACCCATTTTGCTGCTACTGGTCTTATGACATTGATTTCATAGCTGAGGGATATTCCATCGTACGTAAGTACCACAATTTTTTGAACCGTTTTTATATTTCCTGGGATATTTAAGGTGTACCCAAGTTGAGGTCCTTGTAAGCAGTGCAGCCCTAAATTTTGGGGTGGCTCTGTCTTATTGATTTTCAGTTTTCCCAAGGAATATTCCCTAGACTGGAAGTGCCCTTGGCTCTGTAGCTCTGTTGTTTACTTGTTTTAGGGAACACAATGCACTTCTCCAGAGAGGCAGTTGGCAATTTACATCCCGCCCATCAGCATAACAAGGTTCCCTGTTCTCCAGGGCCTGTCTTGCCTTTCTGGATTTTACACATTTTGTGGATGTCCCTTTTACCGGTGGGAAGTGATACGTCTTTGTAGTGCAGATTTGCATTGCCCGCTTGCTTGCTTGGCCAAAAAGGGCGTATGTGTTTTCTCCTGAATATATTCAGGAGAAAACGCATACGCCCTTTTGGCCAAGTGCATCATTGTCGAAGTTGTGCCCCTCTTCCTGTGCTTTAAAGGCGATTCCAACGTACCTCTTGAAATCTGTTTCCTGCTATTCTGCCTCGCTTTCAAGTCCGCCTCGTTGCCTTCCCTCAACAGATTTTTGGACGATAGTTGTCCTTTATTACTCGGCCAGTTTGTGAATGGCTGTGCCCCTGAGCTCCATTTTTCAACTCGTTTTTGGTGAGCGGACCGCAAGTCCAAAATTTTGGTTCAGGACCTATACTGGTTCCCGGTGGGTGGGTGAGACTTTGGTTAATTCTTCTTCCTGCCGGGAAATTCCAGTGATATGTGCCCGTCCAAATGTCTAACAGCTACTCTCTCATTGGTTCTCCCTCTTCCCTTTCATCCTCTGCCAAATTGGCAACCTGTGTGAACCAGGAGGTTAAAGGGGCTGTCTCTCCAAGTTGGGAGGTTGATAGTAAAGCAGATGGAAAGTCAAACTGGAGGACCAGGAGAGGGACTATTCGTTGAGTTTTAGAAACCTTTCGTATTCACAGTGTGTCCATTCTCTAGGTTTCCCGTACATGTTATAACTGTAGTAATATTCCCTTCAACCTGGAGAGTTGGGACCCATGGAATGGGTGCCAGGCATTTGGGCTTTAAAGGGTCTGCATTTGCTCACCCAATCTCACCAATCGTCTCATTCCCAAGTGTACCTCCTTATGCCACATCCAGCTGTCATTGTAGATAGGGTCATTCCAGGTTTCATCAGAGACGCTGAAGGAATTGTAAAGAATTTCCCAGTTTTTTTGTTTTGTTTTTGAAATTCCTTTTTATAGTGGGTTTGAGCTGATTCTCGCTGCCATGTTTATGTCAGTCTAGACACACTTGATTCCCTTACGGAGACATATCAATACATAGGTTTTAAGATTCTTACTAGTCATATATATTCCTCTGCGGGAAATATGGTGTTTTGAGTCCCTTTCACTGAGAAAGGTGTAGGTCTTGTCTATTCCATAGTTGGTTTTTGGAACGGTACGTGTGCTTATATCAAACACAGGTTTTATGCATCACCCCACCTCTCCTTCCCCCTTAAGCAGGCATAAGAGTGTTTTCTAAATGTGAGACACTGTTCTCTTTCCTAACTCAGTTCAAGTGTAGCCATGTTTACAGGATCTTCATAAGTGATATCTTATGATAAGTTTCTTTTTCTGTGTGACTTATTTCACTTAGAATCATCGTACCTGAATCCACCCATTTTGCTGCTACTGGTCTTATGACATTGATTTCATGGCTGAGGGATATTCCATCGTACGTAAGTGCCACAATTTTTTGAACCATTTTTATATTTCCTGAGATATTTAAGGTGTACCCAAATTGAGGTCCTTGTAAGCAGTGCAGCCCTAAATTTTGGGGTGGCTCTGTCTTATTGATTTTCAATTTTCCCAAGGTATATTCCCTAGACTGGAAGTGCCCTTGGCTCTGTAGCTCTCTTCTTTACTTGTTTTAGGGAACACAATGCACTCCTCCAGAGAGGCAGTTGGCAATTTACATCCCGCCCATCAGCATAACAAGGCTCCCTGTTCTCCAGGGCCTGTCTTGCCTTTCTGGTTTTTACACATTTTGTGGATGTCCCTTTTGACCGGTGGGAAGTGATACTTCTTTGTAGTGCAGATTTCCATTGCCCGCTTGTTTGCTTGGCCAATGAGGGCGTATACGTTTTCTCCTGAATATATTCAGGAGAAAACGCATACGCCCTCTTTGGCCAAGTGCATCATTGTCGACGTTGTGCCCTTCTTCCTGTGCTTTAAAGGCGATTCCAAAGTACCTCTTGAAATCTGTTTCCTGCTATTCTGCCTCGCTTTCAAGTCCGCCTCGTTGCCTTCCCTCAACAGATTTTGGATGATAATTGTCCTTTATTACTCGGCCAGTTTGTGAATTGCTGTGCCCCTGAGCTCCATTTTTCAACTCGTTTTTGGAGAGCTGACCGCAAGTCCAAAATTTTGGTTCAGGACCTATACTGGTTCCCAGTGGGTGGCTGAGACTTTATTTAATTCTTCTTCCTGCCGGGAAATTACAGTGATATGTGCCCGTCCAAATGCCTAACAGCTACTCTCTCATTGGTTCTCCCTCTTCCCTTTCATCCTCTGCCAAATTGGCAACCTGTGCGAACCACGAGGTTAAAGGGGCTGTCTCTCCAAGTTGGGAGGTTGATAGTAAAGCAGATGGAAAGTCAAACCGGAGCACCAGGAGAGGGACTATTCGTTGAGTTTAGAAACCTTTCATATTCACAGTGTGTCCGTTCTCTAGGTTTCCCGTACATGTTATAGCTGTAGTAATATTCCCTTCAACCTGGAGAGTTGGGACCCATGTAATGGGTGCCAGGAATTTGTGCTTTAAAGGGTCTGCATTTGCTCACCCAATCTCACCAATCGTCTCAATCCCAAGTGTCCCTCCTTATGCCACATCCAGCTGTCGTTGTAGATAGGGTCATTCCAGGTTTCATCAGAGACCCTGAAGGAATTGTAAAGAATTTCCCAGTTTTTTTGTTTTGTTTTTGAAATTCCTTTTTATAGTGGGTTTGAGCTGATTCTCGCTGCCATGTTTATGTCAGTCTAGACACACTTGATTCCCTTACGGAGACATATCAATACATAGGTTTTAAGATTCTTACTAGTCATATATATTCCTCTGCGGGAAATATGGTGTTTTGAGTCCCTTTCACTGAGAAAGGTGTAGGTCTTGTCTATTCCATAGTTGGTTTTTGGAACGGTACGTGTGCTTATATCAAACACAGGTTTTATGCATCACCCCACCTCTCCTTCCCCCTTAAGCAGGCATAAGAGTGTTTTCTAAATGTGAGACACTGTTCTCTTTCCTAACTCAGTTCAAGTGTAGCCATGTTTACTGGATCTTCAT
The DNA here is from genome assembly GCF_949752795.1 of Hyperoodon ampullatus. Taxonomy (NCBI): domain Eukaryota; kingdom Metazoa; phylum Chordata; class Mammalia; order Artiodactyla; family Ziphiidae; genus Hyperoodon; species Hyperoodon ampullatus. The sequence continues at coordinate 759,026 of NW_027640475.1, read as the reverse complement.
AAGTGATATCTTATGATAAGTTTATTTTTCTGTGTGACTTATTTCACTTAGAATCATCGTACCTGAATCCACCCATTTTGATGCTACTGGTCTTATGACATTGATTTCATGGCTGAGGGATATTCCATCGTACGTAAGTACCACAATTTTTTGAACCATTTTTATATTTCCTGGGATATTTAAGGTGTACCCAAGTTGAGGTCCTTGTAAGCAGTGCAGCCCTAAATTTTGGGGTGGATCTGTCTTATTGTTTTTCAGTTTTCCCAAGGTATATTCCCTAGACTGGAAGTGCCCTTGGCTCTGTAGCTCTGTTCTTTACTTGTTTTAAGGAACACAATGCACTCCTCCAGAGAGGCAGTTGGCAATTTACATCCCGCCCATCAGCAAAACAAGGCTCCCTGTTCTCCAGGGCCTGTCTTGCCTTTCTGGTTTTTACACATTTGTGGATGTCCCTTTTGACCGGTGGGAAGTGATACTTCTTTGTAGTGCAGATTTGCATTGCCCGCTTGCTTGCTTAGCCAAAAAGGGCGTATGCGTTTTCTCCTGAATGTATTCAGGAGAAAACGCATACGCCCTTTTTGGCCAAGTGCATCATTGTCGAAGTTGTGCCCCTCTTCCTGTGCTTTAAAGGCGATTCCAACGTACCTCTTGAAATCTGTTTCCTGCTATTCTGCCTCTCTTTCAAGTCCGCCTCGTTGCGTTCCCTCAACAGATTTTTGGACGATACTTGTCCTTTATTACTCTGCCAGTTTGTGAATTGCTGTGCCCCTAAGCTCCATTTTTCAACTCGTTTTTGGAGAGCTGACCGCAAGTCCAAAATTTTGGTTCAGGACCTATACTGGTTCCCAGTGGGTGGCTGAGACTTTATTTAATTCTTCTACCTGCCGGTAAATTACAGTGATATGTGCCCGTCCAAATGCCTAACAGCTACTCTCTCATTGGTTCTCTCTCTTCCCTTTCATCCTCTGCCAAATTGGCAACCTGTGCGAACCACGAGGTTAAAGGGGCTGTCTCTCCAAGTTGGGAGGTTGATAGTAAAGCAGATGGAAAGTCAAACCGGAGCACCAGGAGAGGGACTATTCGTTGAGTTTTAGAAACCTTTCGTATTCGCAGTGTGTCCGTTCTCTAGGTTTCCCGTAGATGTTATAACTGTAGTAATATTCCCTTCAACCTGGAGAGTTGGGACCCATGGAATGGGTGCCTTGCATTTGTGCTTTAAAGGGTCTGCATTTGCTCACCCAAACTCACCAATCGTCTCAGTCCCAAGTGTCCCTCCTTATGCCACATCCAGCTGTCGTTGTAGACAGGGTCATTCCAGGTTTCATCAGAGACCCTGAAGGAATTGTAAAGAATTTCCCAGTTTTTTTGTTTTGTTTTTGAAATTCCTTTTTATAGTGGGTTTGAGCTGATTCTCGCTGCCATGTTTATGTCAGTCTAGACACACTTGATTCCCTTACGGAGACATATCAATACATAGGTTTTAAGATTCTTGCTAGTCAGATATATTCCTCTGCGGGAAATATGGGGTTTTGAGGCCCTTTCACTGAGGAAGGGGTAGGTCTTGTCTATTCCATAGTTGGTTTTTGGAACGGTACCTGTGCTTATATCAAACTCTGGTTTTATGCATCACCCCACCTCTCCTTCCCCCTTAAGCAGGCATAAGAGTGTTTTCTAAATGTGAGACACTCTTCTCTTTCCTAACTCAGTTCAAGTGTAGCCATGTTTACAGGATCTTCATAAGTGATATCTTATGATAAGTTTCTTTTTCTGTGTGACTTATTTCACTTAGAATCATCGTACCTGAATCCACCCATTTTGCTGCTACTGGTCTTATGACATTGATTTCATGGCTGAGGGATATTCCATCATACGTAAGTACCACAATTTTTTGAACCATTTTTATATTTCCTGGGATATTTAAGGTGTACCCAAGTTGAGGTCCTTGTAAGCAGTGCAGCCCTAAATTTTGGGGTGGATCTGTCTTATTGTTTTTCAGTTTTCCCAAGGTATATTCCCTAGACTGGAAGTGCCCTTGGCTCTGTAGCTCTGTTCTTTACTTGTTTTAAGGAACACAATGCACTCCTCCAGAGAGGCAGTTGGCAATTTACATCCCGCCCATCAGCAAAACAAGGCTCCCTGTTCTCCAGGGCCTGTCTTGCCTTTCTGGTTTTTACACATTTGTGGATGTCCCTTTTGACTGGTGGGAAGTGATACTTCTTTGTAGTACAGATTTGCATTGCCCGCTTGCTTGCTTAGCCAAAAAGGGCGTATGCGTTTTCTCCTGAATATATTCAGGAGAAAACTCATACGCCCTTTTTGGCCAAGTGCATCATTGTCGAAGTTGTGCCCCTCTTCCTGTGCTTTAAAGGCGATTCCAACGTACCTCTTGAAATCTGTTTCCTGCTATTCTGCCTCTCTTTCATGTCCGCCTCGTTGCGTTCCCTCAACAGAGTTTTGGACGATACTTGTCCTTTATTACTCTGCCAGTTTGTGAATTGCTGTGCCCCTGAGCTCCATTTTTCAACTCGTTTTTGGAGAGCTGACCGCAAGTCCAAAATTTTGGTTCAGGACCTATACTGGTTCCCAGTGGGTGGCTGAGACTTTATTTAATTCTTCTTCCTGCCGGTAAATTACAGTGATATGTGCCCGTCCAAATGCCTAACAGCTACTCTCTCATTGGTTCTCTCTCTTCCCTTTCATCCTCTGCCAAATTGGCAACCTGTGCGAACTACGAGGTTAAAGGGGCTGTCTCTCCAGGTTGGGAGGTTGATAGTAAAGCAGATGGAAAGTCAAACCAGAGCACCAGGAGAGGGACTATTCGTTGAGTTTTAGAAACCTTTCGTATTCGCAGTGTGTCCGTTCTCTAGGTTTCCCGTAGATGTTATAACTGTAGTAATATTCCCTTCAACCTGGAGAGTTGGGACCCATGGAATGGGTGCCTTGCATTTGTGCATTAAAGGGTCTGCATTTGCTCACCCAAACTCACCAATCGTCTCAGTCCCAAGTGTCCCTCCTTATGCCACATCCAGCTGTCGTTGTAGATAGGGTCATTCCAGGTTTCATCAGAGACCCTGAAGGAATTGTAAAGAATTTCCCAGTTTTTTTGTTTTGTTTTTGAAATTCCTTTTTATAGTGGGTTTGAGCTGATTCTCGCTGCCATGTTTATGTCAGTCTAGACACACTTGATTCCCTTACGGAGACATATCAATACATATGTTTTAAGATTCTTACTAGTCAGATATATTCCTCTGCGGGAAATATGGGGTTTTGAGTCCCTTTCACTGAGGAAGGTGTAGGTCTTGTCTATTCCATAGTTGGTTTTTGGAACGGTACCTGTGCTTATATCAAACTCTGGTTTTATGCATCACCCCACCTCTCCTTCCCCCTTAAGCAGGCATAAGAGTGTTTTCTAAATATGAGACACTGTTCTCTTTCCTAACTCAGTTCAAGTGTAGCCATGTTTATAGGATCTTCTTAAGTGATATCTTATGATAAGTTTCTTTTTCTGTGTGACTTATTTCGCTTAGAATCATCGTACCTGAATCCACCCATTTTGCTGCTACTGGTCTTATGACATTGATTTCATGGCTGAGGGATATTCCATCGTACTTAAGTACCACAATTTTTTGAACCATTTTTATATTTCCTGGGATACTTAAGGTGTATCCAAGTTGAGGTCCTTGTAAGCAGTGCAGCCGTAAATTTTGGAGTGGCTCTGTCTTATTGATTTTCAGTTTTCCCAAGGTATATTCCCTAGATTGGAAGTGCCCTTGGCTCTGTAGCTCTGTTCTTTACTTGTTTTAGGGAACACAATGCACTCCTCCAGAGAGGCAGTTGACAATTTACATCCCGCCCATCAACATATCAAGGCTGCATGTTCTCCAGGGCCTGTCTTGCCTTTCTGGTTTTTACACATTTTGTGGATGTCCCTTTTGACCGGTGGGAAGTGATACTTCTTTTTAGTGCAGATTTGCATTGCCCGCTTGCTTGCTTGGCCAAAAAGGGCGTATGCGTTTTCTCCTGAATATATTCAGGAGAAAACGCATACGCCCTTTTTGGCCAAGGGCATCATTGTCGAAGTTGTGCCCCTCTTCCTGTGCTTTAAAGGCGATTCCAACGTACCTCTTGAAATCTGTTTCCTGCTATTCTGCCTCGCTTTCAAATCCACCTCCTTTCCTTCCCTCAACAGATTTTTGGACGATAGTTGTCCTTTATTACTCGGCCAGTTTGTGAATTGCTGTGCCCCTGAGCTCCATTTTTCAACTCGTTTTTGGTGAGCTGACCGCAAGTCCAAAACTTTGGTTCAGGACCTATACTGGTTCACGGTGGGTGGCTGAGACTTTGGTTAATTCTTCTTCCTGCCGGGAAATTACAGTGATATGTGCCCGTCCAAATGCCTAACAGCTACTCTCTCATTGGTTCTCCCTCTTCCCTTATATCCTCTGCACAATGTGCCAACTGTGCGAACCAGGAGGTTATAGGGGCTGACTCTCCAAGTTGGGAGATTGATATTAAAGCAGTTGGAATGTCAAGCTGGAGCACATGGAGAGAAAAAAATTAGTAGAGTTTTAGAAACCTTTCACCATCAGAGGGTGTCCATTCTCTAGGTTTCCCATACATGTTATAACTGTAGTGATATTCCCTTCTACCTGGAGAGTTGGGAACCATGGAATCAGTGGCAGGCATTATTGCTTTAAAGCGTCTGCATTTTCACACCCAATCTCACCAATCCTCTCAGTCCCAAGTGAACAGCCTTATGCCACATCCAGCTGTTGTTGTAGATAGGGTCATTCCAAGTTTCATCAGAACCCCTGAAGGTATTGTGTAAGAATTTCACTGTTTCTTTGTTTTGTTTTGAAATTCCTTTTTATAGTGGGTTTGAGCTTATTCTCACTGCCGTGTTTATGTCATTCTAGACACACTTGGTTCCCTTATGGAGACTTATCAATACATAGGTTTTAAGATCCTTACTAGTCAGATATATTTCTCTGTGGGGAATAGGGGTGTTGAGTCCCATTCACTGAGGAAGGAGTCGGGCTTGTCTCTTCTGTATTTGGATTATGGAACGGTACCTGTGTTAGTATCAAACTCTGGTTTTGTGTGTCTCCCCACCTCTCCTTCCCCCTTAAGCAAGCATAAGAGTGTTTTCTAAATCTGAGACTCTGTTCTCTTTCCTAATTCAGTTCATATGTAGCCAGGTTTACATTCCCTTCATAAGTGATATCTTATATCAGAATGCACCATGGCCCTTGTCATAATAATGCTCCATGACCCCTGTCATCAAAATGTTCCATTCCCTGGTTATCACAATACTCCATGTCCCTTGTCATAACAATTCTCCACGTACTTGTCATCACAATGCTACATGACACTTCTCATCACAAAGTTACATGCTCGTTTCATCACAATTCTCCATGCACTTGTCATTGCAATGTTCCATGACCCCTGTCATAGCAAGCTCCAAGTTTTTGTCATCACAATGCTTCACGACTTTATCATCAAAATTCTCAATGGCACTTTTCAACACAATGTTCCGTACCCTTGTCATCACAATGCTCCATTCCCTTGTCATCACAATGCTCCATGACCCCTGTCATCACAATGCTCCCTGACACCTGTCATCACAATGCTTCATGCCCCTTGTCATTACAGTGCTCCATGATGCTCATCATCACAATTACCCAAGGTCTTCTTATCACAATGCTCCACGGTTTTGCCATCACAATGCTCCATGCCCTGGTCATCTCAAAGCTCAATGTCCCTTGTCCTCACAATTCTCCACGTCCTTGTCATCACAATGCTCCATGGCACTTCTCATCACAATGTTATATGCTCTTGTCATAACAATACTCCATGCACTTGTCATCGCAATGCTCCATGACCCCTGTCATAGGAAGCTCCATGCGCTTGTCATCACAATGTTTTACGACATGGACATTAAAATTATCAATGGCCCTTGTCATCTCAATGCTCCATGCGCTTATCATCACAATGCTCCTTTACCTTTGTCACAACAATCCTCCATGACACTTGGCATCACAATGCTCCGTGCTATTGTCATCACAATGGAACATGACATATGTCATCACAATGCTCCCTGACACCTGTCTTCACAATACTCCATGACCTTGTCATCACAATGCTCCATGCCCTTGTCATCACAATGTGCCATGCCCACTGTCATCAAAATAATCCATGAAACTTGTCAGACCAAAGCTCCATGCCACCTTTCATCACAATGCTCCATGAACCCTGTCATCACAATGCACCATGCCCATCATCATAATGCTTCATGCTCTTGTCATCACAATGAAATCAAAATGTTCCATGACCTCTGTCATCACAATGCTCCAAACCCTTGTGATCACAATGTTCCATAACACTTGTCATCACAATACCCCATGACGCTACTCATCACAATTATCCATGGACTTCTCATCACAATGCCCCATGACATTTGTCATCACAATGCGCAATACACATGTCATCACAATGCTCCCTGACTCTTGCCATCAGTATGCTCCCTGAACCCTTTCATGACAAGGCTCCATGCCTTTTTCATCACAATGATGCATGCCATTTTCATCACAATGCTCCAAGACCCCTGTATTCAAAATGCTCCATGCCCGTGTCATCACAAAGTTCCATGATGCATGTCATCAGAATGTTCCATGGCCTTCTCATCACAATGCTCCATGCCCTTGTCATCACAATGCTCCAAGACCCCTGTAATCACAATGGTCCATGCCCCTTTTCATCAGAATGCTCCATGAGACTTGTCATCACAAGGCTCCATGGTCTTCTCATCACAATGCTCCAGGACATTGTCATCAAAATGCCCCATTCCCTTATCATCACAATGCTCCATGACCCCTGTCATCACAATACTCCATGAACATTTTCAGCCCAATGCTCCATGACCTTCTCATCACAATGCTCCATGAGCAATATCATCACAATTCTCCATGACCACAGTCATCACAACGCTCAATATCACCTGACAACACAATGATCCGGGACTCTTGTCATCACAGTGCTCCATTCCCTAGTCATCACAATGCTCCATGACCCCTGTCATCACAATACTCCATGCACATTTTCAGCCCAATGCTCCATGACACTTGTCATCACAATGATGCATGCCCTTGTCATCCCAATGCTCCATGACCCCTGTAATCACAATGCTCCGTGACGCTTGTCATCACAGTGCCCCATGACACCTGTCATCACAATGCTCCATGCCTTTGTCAGCAAAATGCTACATGACCTTGTCATTACAATGTTCTATGCACTTGTCATCACAATACTCCATTACCATTGCCATCACAATCCTCCATGAACCTTGGGATCACATTGCTCCATGCCCTTGTCATCACAATGCTCCATGCTCCTTGAAATCAAAATGATCCATGACCTCTGTCATCACAATGCTCCAAACCGTTGTGATCACAATGTTCCATAACACTTGTCATCACAATGCTCCATGATGCCTGTCATCACAATACTCCATGCCCTTTTCATCACAATGCTCCATGACCTTTTTCATCACAATTCTCGATACACTTGTCATCAAAATGCTCCCTGACACTTGTCGTCAGAATGCTCCTTGAACCCTGTCACAAAAAGGCTCCATGCCTTTTTCATCAAAATGCACCATGCCGTTTTCATCACAATGCTCCATGCCATTGTCATCAAAATACTCCACAAGCTTGTCATCAGAATGCTCCATGTCCCTTGTCATCACAATTTTCCATGCACTTGTCAGCACAATGCTCCCTGACCCTTGTCATCACAATGCTCCAAGCCATTGTCATCACAATGCTCCATTACCTTTGTCATCAGAATCCTCCATGACACTTGGCATCACAATGCTCCATGGCATTGTCATCACAATGGGCCATTACATATGTCATCACAATGCTCCCTGACACCTGTCTTCACAATAATGAATGACCTGGTCATCACAATGCTCCATGCCCTTGTCATCACAATACGCCATTCCAACTGTCATCGCAATAAGCCATGAAACTTATTAGACCAATGATCCATGCCCTTGTCATCACAATGCCCCAAGCCCTTGTTATCACAATGCTCCATGACCCCTGTCATGACAATGCTCCGTGACTCCAGTCATCACAAGGCTTCATGACCTTTGTCATCACAGTGGTCCATGCCCTTGTCATCAACAGTCTCTGTGACCATTTTAACCACAATGCTTCATGAACTTTTCATCACAATGCTCTTTGACCTTTGTCATCACAATGCTCTATGACTTTCTCAGCACAATGCTCCATGACCATTGTCATCACAATGCTCCATGCGCTTGTCAGCACAATGCTCCATGACCCATGTCATCACAATGCACCATGCGCTTGCCGTCACAGTGCTCCACAAACTTGTCATCACAATGCTCCATAAACCTTGTCATCACAATGCTCCATGCACTTCAAATCAAAATGCTCTCTCACCACTGATATCACAATGTTACATCACTATTCATCACAATACTCCCTCAACCCTGTCATCACAATGTTCCATGACTCCTGTCATCACAATGCTACATGCACTTATCATCACAATGTTCGATGATCCCTGACATCACAATGTTCCATAACCCCTGTCATCAAAATGCTCCATGACCCTTTTCATCAAAATGCTCCATGACCCCTGACATCACAATGTTACATAACGCCTCTCATCAAAATGTTCCATGACCCTTTTCATCAAATTGGTCCATGACAATGTCATCACAATGCTCCCTGCCCTTCTCATCACAATGCACCACGCCCTTGTCATCAAAATGCTCCATGACCTTTGTCATCACAAAGCTCCATGACCCTTGGCATCACAATGCTCCATGCCATTGTCATCACAATACTCCATGAAACCTCTCATCACATTGTTCCATGCAATTGTCATCAAAAAGCTCCATGGTGCTTGTCATCACACTGCTCGATGCCCTTCTCATCACAATGCTCCATGCCCTTGTCATTACAATCCTCCATGACCCATGGATCACTGTGTTCCGTGCCCTTGTCATCACAATGCTCCATGCCCACTCTCATCACAATAATCCATGAAACTTTTCAGACAAATGTTCCATGCCCTTGTCATCACAATGCTCCATTACCCCTGTCATAACAATGCTCCATGAACACTGCCATCACAATGTTCCACGGGCTTGTCATCACAAGGCTCCATGACCCTTGTCATCACAATGCTCCAAGACACCTGTAATCACAGTGCTACATGCCCTTGTCATCACAGAGCTCCATGATGCATGTCATCAGAATGCGCCATGCCCTTGCCATCACAATGCTCCATTACCCCTGTGATAACAATGCTCCATGATCCCTGCCATCACGATGTTCCATGGCCTTGTCATCACAAGGCTCCATGACCCTTCTCATCACAATGCTCCAAGACCCCTGTAATCACAATGCTCCATGTCCCTTTTTATCTCAATGATCCATGAACCCTGTCATCACAATGCACCATGACCATCATCATAATGCTTCAGGCTATTGTCATCACAATGAAATCAAAATGCTCCATGACCTCTGTCATAACACTGCTCCAAACCCTTGTGATCACCATATTCCATAACACTTGTCATCACAATGCCCCATGACGCTCGTCATCACAATTATCTATGGTCTTCTCTTCACAATGCTCCATGACCTTTGTCATCACAATGCTCAACACACTTGTCATCAAAATGCTCCCTGACACTTGTTCTCTGTATGCTCCTTGAACCCTGTCATGACAAGGCTCCATGCCTTTTTCATCACAATGATCCATGCCTTTTTCATCACAATGCTCCAAGACGCCTGTAATTACAATGCTCCATGCCCTTGTCATCACAAAGCTCAATGACGCATGTCATCAGACTGCTCCTTGGCCTTCTCATCACAATGCTCCATGCCCTTGTCATCACAATTTTCCAAGACACTCTAATCAAAATGCTCCATGCCCCTTTTCATCAGTATGCTCCATGAGACTTGTCTCACAAGGCTCCATGGTTTTCTCATCACAATGCTCCAGCACCTTGTCATCACAATGCTTCACGACCTTGTCATGAAAATTTTCAGTGGCCCTTGTCATCATAATGCTCCAAACCCTAGTCATCACAATGCTCCATTATATTTGTCATCACAATCCTCCATTACATTTGGCATCACAATGCTCCATGCCATTGTCATCGCAATGGACCATGACATATGTCATCACAATGCTCCCTGACACCTGTCTTCACAATACTCCATGACCTTCTCATCACAATGCCCCATGCCCTTGTCATCACAATGCCCCATGCCCACTGTCATCACAATAATCTATTAAACTTGTCAGACCAATGCTCCATGCCCCTGTCATCACAATGCTCCATGCCCTTGTCATCACAATGCTCCATGACCCTTGTCATCAAAATGCTCTGTGACTCCAGTCATCACAATGCTTCATAACATTTGTCATCACAGTGGTCCATGCCCACATCATCACAAGGCTCTGTGACCTTTGTAACCACAATACTCCATGAACTTTTCATCACAATGCTCCGTGACCCTTGTCATCACAATGCTCCATGCCTTTGTCAGAACAATGCTCCATGACCCTTGTCATCACAATGTGCCACGAAATTTTCATCACAACGGTCCACAACCTTGTCATCGTAATGCTCCATAAACCTTGTAATCACAATGCTCCATTCACTTCTCATCAAAATGCTCTCTCAACAGAGATATCACAATGTTCCATCACTAGTCATCACAATACTCCCTCACCCCTGTAATCACAATGTTGCATGACCCCTGTCATCACAATGCTACATCCCCTTATCATCACAATGTTCCATGACCCCTGACATCACAATGTTCCATAACCCCTGTCATCAAAATGCTCCATGACCCTTTTCATCCCAAAGCTCCATGACCCCTGACATCACAATGTTCTATAACCCCTGTCATCAAAATGTTCCATTACACTTTTCATCAAATTGCTGCATGACCCTGTCATCAAAATGCTCCCTGCCCTTCTCATCACAATGCACCACGCCCTTGACATCAAAATGCTCCATGACTTTTGTCATCACAAAGCTCCATAACCCTTGGAATCACAATGTTCCATGAACCGTCTCATCACATTGTTCCATGCCCTTGTCATCACAAAGCTCCATGACGCTTGTCAAAACAATGTTTGATGCCCTTCTCATCACAATGCTCCATGCCCTTGTCATTAAAATCCTCCATGACCCATGGATCACAGTGTTCCGTGACCTTGTCATCACAATGCTCCATGCCCACTCTCATCACAATAATCCATGAAACTTTTCAGACCAATGCTCCATGCCCTTCTCATCACAATGTTCCATTACCCCTGTCATAACAATGCTCCATGACCCCTGCCATCACAATGTTCCACAGCATTGTCATCACAAGGCTCCATGACCCTTGTCATCACAATGCTCCAAGACCCCTGTAATCACAATGCTCCATGCCCTTGTCATCACAAAGCTCAATGACACATGTCATCAGAATGCTCCATGGCCTTCTCATCACAATGCTCCTTGCCCTTGTCATCACAATGCTCCAAGACCCCTGTAATCACAATGCTCCATGCCCCTTTTCATCTCAATGCTCCATGAACGCTGTCATCACAATGCACCATGCCCATCACCATAATGCTTCAGGCTATTGTCATCACAATGAAATCAAAATGCTCCATGACCTCTGTCATCACAATGCTCCAAACCCTTGTGATCACAATGTTCCATAAAACTTATCATCACAACACCCCATGACGCTCATCATCAAAATTATCCATGGTCTTCTCATCACAATGCTCCATGAACTTTGTCATCACAATGCTCAATACACTTGTCATCACAATGCTCCGTGACACTTGTCGTCAGTATGCTCCTTGAACCCTGTCATGACAAGGCTCCATGCCTTTTTCATAACAATGATCCATGCCATTTTCATCACAATACTCCATGCCCTTGTCAGCACAAAGCTCCATGACGCATGTCATCAGAATGCTCCATGGCCTTCTCATCACAATACTCCATGCCCTTGTCATCACAATGCTCCAAGACCCCTGTAATCACAATGCTCCATGCCCCTTTTCATCAGAATGTTCCATGAGAATTGTCATCACAAGGCTCCATGGACTTCCCATCACAATGCTCCAGGACCTTGTCATCACAGTGCTCAATTCCCTTCTCATTACAATGCTCCATGACCCGTGTCATCACAATACTCCATGAACATTTTCAGCCCAATGCTGCATGACCTTCTCATCACAATGCTCCATGACCCATATCATCACAATCCTCCATGACCACTGTCATCACAACACTCCATGACCCCTGACAACACAATGTTCCGGGACTCTTGTCATCACAATGCTCCATTCCCTTGTCATCACAATGCTCCATGAACATTTTCAGCCCAATGCTCCATGACACTTGTCATCACAATGATCCATGCCCTTGTCATCCCAATGCTCCATGACCCCTGTAATCACAATGCTCCGTGACGCTTATCATCACAGTGCTCCATGACCCTTATCATCACAATTCTCCATGCCTGTGTCATCAAAATCCTACATGACCTTGTCATCACAATGCTCCATGAGCTTGTCATCACAATACTCCATTACCATTTTCATCACAATCCTCCATGAACCTTGGGATCACATTGCTTCATGCCCTTGTCATCACAATGCTCCATGCTCCTTGAAATCAAAATGGTCCATGACCTCTGTCATCACAATGCTCCAACCCCTTGTGATCACAATGTTCCATAACACTTGAAATCACAACACTCCATGATGACTGTCATGACAATACTCCATGCACTTGTCGTCACAATGCTCCATGACCTTTGTCATCACAATTCTCAATACACTTGTCATCACAATGCTCCCTGACACTTGTCATCAGAATACTCCTTGAACACTGTCATGAAAAGGCTCCATGCCTTTTTCATAAGAATGCTCCATGCCCTTTTCATCACAACGCTCCATGTCATTGTCATCACAATACTCCACAAGCTTGTCATCAGAATGCTCCCTGATCATTGTCTTCAGAATGCTCCATGAACCCTGTCATCACAATGCTCCATACCCCTTGTCATTACAGTGTTCCATGACGCTCGTCATCACAATTATCCATGGACTTCTCATCACAATGCTCCATGACCTTTGTAATCACAATTCTCAATACACTTGTCATCACAATGCTCCCTGATACTTGTCATCAGTTTGCTCATTGAAACCTGTCGTGACAAGTCTCCATGCCTTTTTCATCACAATGATCCATGCCCTTTTCATCACAATGCTCCATGCCATTGTCATCACAATACTCCACAAGCTTGTCATCAGAATGCTCCGTGACACTTTTCATCTCAATGATCCATGACCCCTGTCATCACAATGCTCCATGACACCTGTCATCACAATGCTCCATGCCCCTTGTCATTACAGTGCTCCATGATGTTCGTCATCACAATTATCCATGGTCTTCTCATCACAGTGCTCCACGGTCTTGCCATCACAATGCTCCATGCCCTGGTCATCACAATGCTCCATGTCCCGAGTCATCACAATGCTCCATGTCCCTGTCATCACAATGCTCCATACCGCTTGTCATTACAGTGCTCCATGACACTCGTAATCACAATTGTCCATGGTCTTCTCATCACAATGCTCCACGCCCTTGTCATCAAAATGCTCCATGACCCTTGTCATCACAATGCTCCATGACCACTGTCATAACAATGCTCCATGACCCCTGTCATCACAAGGCTCCATACCACTTGTCATTACAGTGCTCCATGACGCTCCTCATCACAATTATCCATGGTCTTCTCATCACAATGCTCCACGGTCTTGCCATCACAGTGCTCCATGCCTTGGGCATCACAATGCTCCATGTCCCCGGTCATCACAATGCTCCATGACCACTGTCATCACAATGCTCTATACCCCTTGTCATTACAGTGCTCCATGACACTCGTCATCACAATTATCCATGATCTATTCATCACAGTGCTCCACGATCTTGATATCACAAGGCTCCATGACCTGGTCATCACAATGCTCCATGTCCCCAGTCATCACAATGCTCCATGACACCTGTCATCACAATGCTCCATACCCCTTGTCATTACAGTGCTCCATGACGCTCGTCATCACAATTATCCATGGTCTTCTCATCACAGTGCTCCACGGTCTTGCTATCACAATGCTCCATGCCCTGGTCATCACAATGCTCCATGTCCCCTGTCATAACAATTCTCCACGTTCTTGGTATCACTATGCTCTCTGATACTTCTCATCACAGTGTTACATGTTTTGTCATCACAATTCTCTATGCACTTGTCATCGCAATGCTCCATGACCCCTGTCATAGCAAGCTCCATGTGATTGTCATCACAATGCTTCATGAACATGTCATCAAAATTCTCAATGGCCCTTGTTATCACAATGCTCCATGACCCTTGTCATCACAATGCTCCAAACCCTTGTCATCAAAATGCTCCATTACCTTTGTCATCACAATCCTCCATGACAATTGGCATCACAATGCTACATTCCATTGTCATTGCAATAGGCCATGACATATGTCATCACAATGCTCCCTGACACCCTTCTTCACAATACTCCATGACCTTCTCATCACAATGCTCCATGCCCTTGTCATCACAATGCGCCATGCCCACTGTCATCACAATAATCCCTGAAAATTGTCAAACCAATGCAACATGCCCCTGTCATCACAATGCTCCATGCCCTTTCATCACAATGCTCTATGACCCCTGTCATCCCAATGCTCCGTGACTCCAGTCATCACAATGCTTCATGACCTTTGTCATCACAATGGTCCATGCCCTCGTCATCACAAGGCTCTGTAACCTTTGTGACCACAACACTCCATGAACATTTCATCACAATGCTCGGTGACCCTTGTCATCACAATGCTCCATGCCTTTGTCAGCACATTACTCCATGACACATGGCATCAAATGTGCCATGCGCTTGTCATCACAATGCTCCACATCTTTGTCATCACAATGCTCCATAAACCTTGTCATCACAATGCTCCATGCGTTTGTCAGCACAATGTTCCATGACCCATGTCATCACAATGTGCCCTGCGTTTCTCATCACAATGCTCCACAGCCTTGTCATCACAATGCTCCATGCACCTCTCATCAAAATGCTCTCTCACCACTGATATCACAATGTTCCATAACTAGTCAACACAATACTCCCTCCACCCTGTCATCCCAATGTTCCATGACCATTGTCACAACAATGCTACATGCTCTTATCATCACAATGCTCCATGACCCTTTACATCACAATGCTCCATGACCCCTAACATCACAATGTTCCATAAACACTGTCATCAAAATGTTCCATGACCCTTTTCATCCAATTGCTCCATGACCCTGTCATCACAATGCTCCCTGCCCTTCTCATCACAATGCACCACGCCCTTGTCATCAAAATGCTCCATGGCCTATGTCATCACAAAGCTCCATGACCCTTGGAATCACAATGCTCCATGCCATTGTCATCACAAAGCTCCATGAAACCTCTCATCACATTGCTCCATGCTGTTGTCATCACAAAGCTACATGACGCTTGTCATCACAATGCTCCATGCCCTTGTCATTGCAATCCTCCATGACACATGTATCACTGTGTTCCGTGCCCTTGTCATCACAATGCTCCATGCTCACTCTCATCACAATAATCCATGAAACTTTTCAGACCAATGCTCCATGCCCTTGTCATCACAATGCTCCCTTACACCTGTCATAACAATGCTGCATGACCCCTGCCATCACAATGTTCTACGGCCTTGTCATCACAAGACTCCATGGCCCTTGTCATCACAATGCTCCAAGACCCCTGTAATCACAATGCTCCATGCCCATGTCATCACAAAGCTCCCTGACGCATGTCATCAGAATGCTCCATGGCCTTCTCATCACAATACTCCATGCCCTTGTCATCACAATGCTCCAAGACCCTTGTTATTACAATGATCCATGACTCTTTTCATCTCAATGCTCCATGAACCCTGTCATCACAATGCACCATGCCCATCATCATAATGCTTCATGCTATTGTCATCACAATGAAATCAAAATTCTCCATGACCTCTCTCATCACAATGCTCCAAACCCTTGTGATCACAATGTTCCATAACACTTGTCATCACAACGCCCCATGACGCTGGTCATCACAATTATCCATGGACTTCTCATCACAATGCTCCATGACCTTTGTCATCACAATTCTCAATTAACTTGTCATCACAATGCTCCCTGACACTTGTCATCAGTATGCTCATTGAACACTGTCATGACAAGTCTCCATGCCTTTTTCATCACAATGATCCATGCCCTTTTCATCACAATGTTTCATGCCATTGTCATCACAATACTCCACAAGCTTGTCATCAGAATGCTCCGTGACCTTTGTCATCTCAATGATCCATGACCCCTGTCATCACAATGCTCCATGACACCTGTCATCACAATGCTCCATGCCCCTTGTCATTACAGTGCTCCATGATGTTCGTCATCACAATTATCCATGGTTTTCTCATCACAGTGCTCCACGGTCTTGCCATCACAATGCTCCATGCCCTGGTCATCACAATGCTCCATGTCCCCAGTCATCACAATGCTCCATGACCCCTGTCATCACAATGCTCCATACTGCTGTCATTACAGTGCTCCATGACACTCGTAATCACAATTGTCCATGGTCTTCTCATCACAATGCTCCACGCCCTTGTCATCAAAATGCTCCATGACACTTGTCATCACAATGCTCCATGACCACTGTCATAACAATGCTCCATGACCCCTGTCATCACAAGGCTCCATACCACTTGTCATTACAGTGCTCCATGACGCTCCTCATCACAATTATCCATGGTCTTCTCATCACAATGCTCTACGGTCTTGCCATCACAGTGCTCCATGCCTTGGGCATCACAATGCTCCATGTCCCCGGTCATCACAATGCTCCATGACCACTGTCATCACAATGCTCTATACCCCTTGTCATTACAGTGCTCCATGACCCTCGTCATTACAATTATCCATGGTCTTCTCATCACAGTGCTCCACGATCTTGCCATCGCAATGCTCCATGCCCTGGTCATCACAATGCTCCATGTCCCCTGTCATCACAATTCTCCACGATCTTGGCATCACTATGCTCCATGACACTTCTCATCACAGTGTTACATGTTTTGTCATCACAATTCTCTATGCACTTGTCATCACAATGCTCCATGACCCCGTCATAGCAAGCTCCATGTGCTTGTCATCACAATACTCCATGCCCTTGTCGTCACAATTCTCCATGACCTTTGTCATCACAATGCTCCCTGACATTTGTCGTCAGAATGCTCCCTGAAAACTGTCATGAAAAGGCTCCGTGTCTTTTTCATCACAATGCCCCATGCCATTTTCATCAAAATGCTCCATGTCATTGTCATCAAAATACTCCACAAGCTTGTCATCAGAATGCTCCATGAACCTTGTCATCACAATGCTCCATGACCCCTGTCATCACAATGCTCCATACCCCTTGTCATTACAGTGCTCCATGACGCTCATCATCACAATTATCCATGGTCTTCTCATCACAATGCTCCACGGTCTTGCCATCACAATACTCCATGCCCTGGTCATCACAATGCTCCATGTCCCCTGTCATAACAATTCTCCACGTTCTTGGCATCACTGTGCTCCATGATGCTTTTCATCACAGTGTTACATGCTTTGTCATCACAATTCTCTATGCACTTTTCATCGCACTGCTCCATGATCCCTGTCACAGCAAGCTCCATGTGATTGTCATCACAATGCTTCATGAACATGTCATCAAAATTCTCAATGGCCCTTGTTATCACAATGCTCCATGACCCTTGTCATCACAGTGCCCCAAGCGCTTGTCATCAAAATGCTCCATTACCTTTGTCATCACAATCCTCCATGACACTTGGCATCACAATGCTCCATTCCATTGTCATCGCAATGGACCACGACATATGTCATCACAATGCTCCCTGACACCCTTCTTCACAATACTCCATGACCTTCTCATCACAATGCTCCATGCCCTTGTCATCACAATGCGCCATGCCCACTGTCATCACAATAATCCCTGAAACTTGTCAAACCAATGCAACATGCCCCTGTCATCACAATGCTCCATGCCCTTTCATCACAATGCTCTATGACCCCTGTCATCACAATGCTCCATGACTCCAGTCATCACAATGCTTCATGACCTTTGTCATTACAATGGTCCATGCCCTCGTCATCACAATGCTCTGTGACCTTTGTCACCACAGAGCTCCATGAACATTTCATCACAATGCTTGGTGACCCTTGTCCTCCCAATGATCAATGCCTTTGTTAGCACAATACTCCATGACCCATGGCATCACAATGTGCCATGCACTTGTCATCACAATGCTCCACATCTTTGTCATCACAATGCTCCATAAACCTTGTCATCACACTGCTCCATGCACTTCTCATCAAAATGCTCTCTCACCACTGATATCACAATGTTCAATCACTAGTCAACACAATACTCCCTCACCCCTGTCATCACAATATTCCATGACCCTTGTCACAACAATGCTACATGCCTTTATCATCACAATGCTCCATTCCCCTGACATCACAATGTTCCATAACCCCTGTCATCACAATGCTCCCTGCCCTTCACAACAGAATGCACCACACCCTTGTCATCAAAATGCTCCATGACCTTTGTCATCACAAAGCTCAATGACCCTTGTCATCACAATGCTGCATGCCATTGTCATCACAATGCTCCATGAACCCTCTCATCACATTGTTCCATGCCCTTGTCATCACAGGCTCCATGATGCTTTTCATCACAATGCTCGATGCCATTCTTATCACAATGCTCCATGCGCTTCTCATTACAATCCTCCATGACCCATGTATCACAGTGTTCCATGCCCTTGTCATCACAATGCTCCTTGCCCCCTCTCATCACAATAATCCATGAAACTTTTCAGACCAATGCTCCATGCCCTTGTCATCACAATGCTCCATTACCCCTGTCATAACAATGCTCCATGACCCCTGCCATCACAATGTTCCACAGCCTTGTCATCACAAGGCTCCATGACCCTTGTCATCACAATGCTCCAAGACCCCTGTAATCACAATGCTCCATGCCCTTGTCATCACAAAGCTCCATGACGCATGTCAACAGAATGCTCCATGGCCTTCTCATTCTCGATGTTCCATGCCTTTGTCATCACAATGCTCCAAGACTCCTGTAATCGCAATGCTCCATGCCCCTTTTCATCTCAATGCTCCATGAACCCTGTCATCACAATGCACCATGCCCATCATCATAATGCTTCACGCTATTGTCATCACAATGAAACCAAAATGCTCCATGACCTCTGTCATCAAAATGCTCCAAATCCTTGTGATCAATATGTTCCATAACACTTATCATCACAACGCCCCATGACGCTCGTCATCACAAGTATCCATGGTCTTCTCATCACAGTGCTCCATGACCTTTGTCATCACAATAATCAATACCCTTGTCATCACAATGCTCCCTGACACTTGTTGTCAGTTTGCTCCTTGAACCCTGTCATGACAAGGCTCCATGCCTTTTTCATCACAATGATCCATGCCCTTTTCATCACAGTGCTCCAAGACCGCTGTAATCACAATGCTCCATGCCATTGTCATCACAAAGCTCCATGATGCATGTCATCAGAACGCTCCATGGCCTTCTCATCCCAATGCTCCATGCCCTTGTCATCACAATGCTCCAAGACCCCTGTAATCACAATGCTCCATGGCACTTTTCATCAGAATGCTCCATGAGACTTCTCATCACAAGGCTCCATGGTCTTCTCATCACAGTGCTCCAGTACCTTGTCATCACAGTGCTCCATGACCCCTGTCATCACGGTACTCCATGGACATTTTCAGCCCAATGCTCCATGACCTTCTCATCACAATGCGCCATGACCCCTGTCATCACAATGCTCCATGACCACTGTCATCACAACGCTGCATGAACCCTGACAACACAATGATCCGGGACTCTTGTCATTAAAATGCTCCATGACCATTGTCATCACAATGATCCATGCGCTTGTCATCCCAATGCTCCATGACCCCTGTAATCACTATGCTCCGTGATGCTTGTCATCACAGTGCTCCATGAACCTTGTCATCATAATGCTCCTTGCCTTTGTCAACAAAATGGTACATAATCTTGTCATCACAATTCTCCATGCGCTTGTCATCACAATCCTCCATGACCATTGGGATCACATTGCTTCATGCCCTTGCCATCTCTCTCTTGCCTTTCTGTTTTTTTTTTTTTTTTTTTTTTTTTGCTGTATGCGGGCCTCTCACTGCTGTGGCCTCTCCCATTGCGGGGCACAGGCTCCGGACGCGCAGGCCCAGTTGCCATGGCTCACGGGACCAGCCGCTCCGCAGCACGTGGGATCCTCCCAGACCGGGGCACGAACCCGTGTCCCTGCATCGGCAGGCAGACTCGCAACCACTGCGCCACCAGGGAAGCCCAACCTTTCTGGTTTTTACAGATATTCGGATGTCCCTTTTGACCAGTGGTAAGTGACAATTCTTTGTAGCGTGGATTTGTATTGCGCGCTTGCTTGATTGGCCAAAAAGGGTGTATGCGTTTTCTTCTGAATATATTCAGGAGAAAAGGCATACGCCCTTTTTGGCCAAGTGCATCTCTGTCCAAGTTGGGATGCTTTTCCTGTGCTTTAAAGGCGATTCCAATTTACCTCTTGAAATATATTTTGTGCAATTCTGCCTCATTTTCAAGGCCGCTTCATTGCCTTCCCTCAACAGATTTTTGGAAGAGAGTAGTACTTTATAAGTCTGCAGGTTTGTGAATTGCTGTGCCCCTGAGCTCCAATTTTCAAATCCCATCTTTGTGAGCTGGCCGCAAATCCACAATTTTGCTTCAGGACCTATACTGGTTCCAGGGGTGGCTATATTGGTTCCCTGTGGGTGGCTGAGTCTTTGGTTAATTCTTCTTCCTGCCGGGAAATTAGAGTGACATGTGCCCGTCCAAATGCCTACATCTACTCTCTGATTGGTTCTCCCTCTTCCCTTTCATCCTCTGCACAATTAGCAAACTGTGCGAACCAGGAGGTTATAGGGGCTGACTCTCCTAAGTTGGGAGATTGATAGTAAAGCAGTTGGAATGCCAAAGTGGAGCACAAGGAGAGGAAAAATTAGGAGAGTTTTAGAAACCTTTCGCCATCACAGGGTGTCCATTTTCTAGGTTTCCCATACATGTTATAATTGTAGTGATATTCCCTTCTACCTGGAGATTTGGGACACATGGAATGGTGGCATGCATTACTACTTTAAAAGGTCTGCATTTTCTCTCCCAATCTCACCAGACCTCTCAGTCCCAAGTGTCCAGCCTTATGTCTCATCCAGCTGTCTTTGCAGATAGGGTCATTCCAGGTTTCATCAGAACCCCTGAAGGAATTGTGTAAGAATTTCGCTGTTTTTTGGGGTTTTTTTTGAAATTCATTTTTATAATGGGGTTGAGCTGATTTTCACTGACGTGTTTATGCCAGTCTAGACACAATTGATTCCCTTACGGAGACAGATCAATACATAAGTTATAAGATTCTTAGTAGTCAGATATATTCCTCTGTGGGGCATAGGGGTGTTGAGTCCCGTTCACTGAGGAAGGTGTAGGTCTTGTCTATTCTGTATTTGGTTTATGGAATGGTACCTGTGCTAATATCAAACTCTGGTTTTATGCATCACCCCACCTCTCCTTTCCCCTGAAGCAGGCATAAGAGATTTTTGCTAAATGTGAGACTCTGTTCTCTTTCCTAATTCAGTTCATGTGTTGTGATATTGACATTCCCTCTATAAGTGATATCTTATGATAAGATTCTTTTTCTGTGTGACTAATTTCCCTTAAAATCATCATACGTAAATCCACTCATTATGCTGCTACTGGCCTTATATACATTGATTTCACGTCTGAGTGATATTCCGTTGTGCAAAATTACCACAAGTTCTTTATGCATTTCTCTTTTTCCTGGGATATTTTAGGTGTACCAAAGTTGAGGTTCTTGTATGCAGAGCAGCCCTAAACTTTGGGGTGCCTGTGTCTTATTGACATTTAGTCTTCCCAAGTTATATGTCCATGAGTTGAAATCCCCTTGCTCTGGGGCTTTGTATTTTAGATGTTTTAAAAACAGTATACACTTCTTCAGAGTGGCTCTTGGATATTTATACCCCACCCATCAGCGTGACTAGGCTCCCTGTTTTCCATGGCCTCTCCTGCATTTCTGGTTTGTACACATTTTTTGGATGGCCTTTCTGAGCAGTGGAAATTGAGACTTCTTTGTTGTGTGGATTTGCATTTCCCTCTTGCTTGGTTGGCCAAAAACTCTGCATGTGTTTTTTTCCTGAAGATATTCACGAAAAAAACGCATACACCCTTTTGCCCAACCGCATCATTTTAGAAATTCTGCTGCTTTTCATATGCTTTAAATGTGAGTACAATCTACCTTTTGAAATCTGTTTCCTGCAATTCTGCCTCTCATTCAGATCCTCTTCGTTACCTTACCTGAATATATTTTTGGACGTTGGTTATCATTTATATCTTTGCAGGTCTTTGAATTGTCTGCTCCTGAGCTCCATTTCGCAACTCGCTTTTTTTTGTGAGCTGGCCGCCAAACCATTGGATTACTTCTGGCCCTATTCTGGTTCTGGGGAGGCAGGCTGAGCCTTTGGTTAATTCTTCTTCCTAATGGGAAATTAGAGTGACATGTGCCTGTCAAAAGTCCTACAGCTAATCTCTCATTGGTTCGCCCTCTTCCCATTTATCCTCTGCACAAATTGCAAACTGTGTGAAGCAGGAGGTTAAAGGTGCTGATTCTCCAAGTGGGGAGATTGTTAGTAATGTGGCTGGAATGGTGAACCCCAGCACCAGGAGATCAAAAATGAGGTGCATTTTAGACACCTTTCCTGAGCACACGGTGTACATTCATCTCGGTTTCCCAGGCATGTTTTCGCTGTCAGAAGATTCCCTTGAACCTGCAGACTTGGGACCCATGGAATGGGTACCAGGCAGTATTACTTTAAAAGGTCTGCATTTCCTCACCCAGCCTCTCTAACATCTCTTAGCGTGCATAGCTTCCAGCCTTATATAATCATCCTGCTGTGGGTCTACATGTGTTCAATCCATGTTACATCGTAGCCCTTCAACAAAAGTTGTAAGAATTTTTGCCTGTCTCACTGTTTTTATAAATAGTTTTAAATTTATTTTTATATTGGTTACAGCTGATTTTCAAAGCTCTGTTTTTTGCTGCTGTACATCCACTTGATTCATGTACTGTGAGACAACAATAACTTCTTTTTCAGATGCTTACCAGTCATATGTATTATTTTCCAGTGACTTAAGTGGGCTGAGTGCAGTTCTTTGAGGTACCGTGTAGGCCTTGTCAGTTATTCAATTTGGTACTTGGAATGGTATCTTTGCTAATTTCAACCTCCTGGATAATACCTCACCATTCCCCACCTTTCCCATTTAGCAGCCTTATGTCTATTTTCTACATATTTGACTATGTTTCTGTTTTGTAATTTATTTCATGTGTAGCCATTTTTGATTCCACCTTTAAGTGACATCTTATGATATGTGTCTTTTTCTTTCTGACATATGTCACTTAGAATGATCGTATGTAACTCCTCCAGAGTTGTTACAACTGGCCTTATTTCATTGATTTCTGGATGAGTAATATTCCACTCTACATAAGTACCCCATCTCTTTTATCCATTTTATCCTTCCAGGAACATTTAGGTTATATCCAAGTTGAGGCCCTTTTTAACAGAGAGGTGGTAAACGTTCGGGTGCCTGTTTTCTGTCGATTTTTGTTTTTCCCAAGGTACACGCCCATGAGTGCAAGTGCCCTATGCTCTGTAGCTCATTTCTTAGATGTTTTACAAACACAATACACTTCTCCAGAGTGGCCGTTGGCAAATTACATTTCCACTATCAGCCTCACAGGGCTCCCTTTTCTCCTCACCCTGTCCTGCATTTCTGGTGTTTACACTTTATGTGGATGGCCCTTCTGACTGATGTGAAGTGATACATTTTGTGATATTGATTTCCAGTGCCCACCTGTTGGGTTGGATAAAAAGTGTGTATGGCCTTTACTTGAATATATTCAGAAAAAATGCATACACCCTTTTTGGCCAACTGCATCATTGGCGATGTTCAGCCCCTTTTCTTGTGCTTTAATGGGGAGTCCTTTCACCTCTTCAAATCTGTTTCCTGCCACTCTCCCTTGCTTACAAGTCCTTTTCTGTGACTTACCTCAAGACATTTTTCGACGATAGATATTTTCAACTCTGCAGTTTCATGAATTTTAGTGCCCCTGAGTTCCATTTTTCAACTTGTGTTTTTGGAAACTGGTCACAAAACAGCGGGATTTCCTCTAGCCCTATTCTGTTTCCGTGGGCAATTCTAGCCTTTGATGAATTTGTCTTCTGGATTGGAAATTAGAGTGGCATGTGCCTGTCCGAACACCTAAGACTTGTCTCTAAATTTTTCTCATCCTTCCGCTTCATCCTCTGGACAAATTCCAAACTGTGTGCAACAGGATGTTGACGGTGCTGATATCCCCAAGTGAGGAGATTGTTAGGAAAGATGCTGGAGGGTTGAACCCGAGCACCAGGCGATGAGGAGATGAGGTGCCTTTTCCAAACTCTTTCCGATCAAACGGTGTACCATCCTCTAGGTGTGACAGGCATGTTTTAGCTGTAGGAAGGGTCCCGTGCATGTAAGGAGAACACCAGGGATTTTTCCAAATCAGTGCCTCCCCGAACCCCAAACTGGGGAATTTTTAAGCTACGGCTACACGTATGTCCTTTAAGGGCCTTGGGAAATAGGCAGAGCCCAAACTTTAGATGACTGAAATCTTCAGGGTCAGAAGCGCTCACCATCGGCCTTGCTTAGGTTACATTTTATCTGTCATTGATAGATGATGTCAATAAAAATATCTATTCTTTTTCAGATTATTTCCCCTTGTAGGTTATTGCAAAATATTCAGTGTAGTTCCCTGTGCTATACAGTAGTTCCTTGTTGATGATCTATTTTATACATAGCAGTGTGTATGTGTTAATCCCAAACTGTTAATTTATCCCTTCTCCTACCTTTCCCCTTTGGTAATAATAAATTATAAGATTTTATACTTCTCAGAAATGGGGGAGCTGAAAGGAGGTATCATTTACAGTGGAAAAGCATTCAAAACAAGATTGAAGCTTCAGCCAAGAGTATTCGATGTACATCCATGGAAATAAATCACTTCATTTCTCTAATGTTGACCTGACAAATAAGACAGACGTCTTCACTGAACTTGCTTATAGGAAAGTGATGGAAATATCAAATGTAAGTCTTAGAAACATCTTATTTTACCCGAGCATTATACACTGCTCTATGTTAACTACAGTTTGGCTCACACATCTGTTCATTGAAGTTACAATGTTCTCAATTTCTGTTACTGATCCTCCAGAGTGGACCCCAACAGGAGTCCCCGTGCCCAGTGTCATTGGAGCCAACAGATCAAGACTGAGTTTGGTTCAGAAGCAAAGGAAACATTATTTTGAAAACAGAATGGAGAGGTGAGATCGTGCACTCCCCCATGGGCTGTGGGCTGGGCTGCTGTGTAGGGTCCCCGGCAGCGTCAGTGGGAGGGAGGGGATGGAGCTCTCGAGGGCTGTGTTGGCTGCAGCTCAGGCTCTATGCCGCGGAGTCTGCATGGGACCCCGCTAGCTGAGGTGTCGACCCAGCCATTCTGCACTAGGAAATCGGGTCTGAAGTGCCGGGTGTGGGACCTCTGCATGCGGAACCCTAGGAGCACGTGAAATTAGACAAAGCACAAAGGAAAAACAGGTTAGACTTTATTTTATTGCCCAGATTCTCTTTTTATCTCCCAAGAATTTTTAATGAACGTTGCCGGAGACGAACACCTCCTCTGCTTTTTGTTCCGTTCCTTATTCTTGGGGTGTTGAGGGTGCAGACCCCTCTTTGTAACTGCTTCATGCTGTGGTGGGAGCCCTGATACATGGGGGGAGGGGCAAAACGTCTCCCCACCAGCCTCCTGGTGAGGTTGATTGTCCCAAGGCCTCCTGCCTCACTTCTCGTCCGCCTGAGCACCAGCATTGGAATTGTTACAGATTCTAATGACCTTTAAGGGTCCAGGAAAGAGAGGCGCAGAGATGCTGCGGTGGCAGGTTTCACCCCACCCCACATATGTTCGGCGACTTTAGGCTGACAGTTTTTGCCAGACTAGATGCTCTGACCAGTAGTCTGTGCTTTCTTTAATTAGGTCCCTGAATTAATGTACAAACAGCACCATGTGTCAGAGCCCTGCCCGCGCAACTCCCAGACAGTCCAGGGTCAGTGGTGATCCAGGACCATGACGTCCACTGAGTCAACGGCCTTTAGAAGTAGCCAGCAGTCCAGCCGGTCATATTGGCCACCATCACCGCGGTGTCTGTAGGGTTTTCTATGGTGAAAGCGTGATATACGTTTCCCCCGCCAAGCTTATTAGCTCCCCTCTGGGTGCAGTAAGTCCTGCAAGCAGTAGTCTGCTCTTTCGGGGCACAGTCTTGTCGTTTTCTGAGAGAAACTCCAGGTCAAGTGATGGTCACACGAGTCATCTTGGGGGCCCGTTGCCCCCGTTTATCTCTCTGGAGGTTGGAGTTGGAGGGCCTCCTCACTCGAGGTCAGTGTGTTCACAGAGCGACCCCTGCAACTTCAGGGCATGATGGGTGGTTAGGATCACCACGTGGGGTCCTTTTCCCTTAGGAGGGAGCTGGCCTTGCGGGCTGCTGATTTCCAGCTTTTTAGATACCCCAGTATCCTGGCCTGATGAGTCGTTGGGCAAAGCCCTTGGTGACCATAGTTTATCATACCTGAAGGGCATTCTTGTGTTGCTCCATTTCAAGTGGTCCCAGTTTTTGCACTAAGGCTCCAAGGGCGATTAACCTTTGACCGGGTATGTAAAGGTCAAAGGGTTTAGCTAAATTAGGGAGTTCCTGGGCAAGGGTCTGTATTGACTGCTCTTTCCATTCTTGAAAGGCTGCTTCTGGATTCTATTCAAAAGGATCATCATCTTTTCGTGTCAGTGTTTCATGTAGAGGCCCAGCTATGACACTGTAGTTAGGGATCCAGATGCAGAAAACCTTGGCCTCCCCAAGAACCCCTAAGCTGTCTTCTAGTTTTAGAAGACGTAAGGCTGCAAATGGCTTCTTCCCTATCCTGGGATGCGTTTCTCCGAATATCTGTGAGAATGAATCCCAGGCATGTCACCTTAGCCTGGGATATTTGAGCGTTTTTCTTGGACACCTTCTATCCTTTCTTGGCTAGGTAGTTCAGAGGCGTCTTTAGTAGGCCTGGCGATCAGAATGTCATCTGCATATTGAAGGAGGGTTCCCTTTTAAAGAGGTTGAACTTTTAGGACTTTAGAGGACATTTCCCCAATGATGGTGTGGGGATTTTTGAACCATTGGGGCAGGACGGCCCAGCATTATTTATTTTGTTGCATGTTGTGTCCTGCCACTCACAAGCCAAAAATTCTTGTGACTCTGAGATGAATGGAATACAGAAGAAGGCATCATTGAAGTCTAATACAGAATGCCATGGCCTGGTGGAAGGTAGAATGACCAGCAGGGAGTAGGAAATAGGAGCTACTGGATGCATATCCTCGGTGGCTTCACTGACTGTCCTGATATACTTTATCAGGTCTCCAGCAGCCCATGGGGCTCTCGTGGTCAGGCCAATCTCAGGATATGGAGCTTACCTGGGCTGCACCCCTACCCCACAGCCCACGGGGCTCTCGTGGTCAAGTCCCTCCCAGGGTATGGAGCTCACCTCTGCAGCTACCCAGCAGCCCATTGGGCTCTCCTACTCAGGCCCTTCCCAGGATACAGAGCTCCCCTGGGCAGGTACCCCAGCAGGGCTGGACACACAGGAACTGTGCACATAGCCCACCTTGCAGAGAACCCCCTGCTCACCTGTCGCTCACACCTGACACAGAATACCTCAGAGCAGGACTTGAACTAACAAACAGCAGTTCTGACAGGTCTGTGACCATGGCTATCACTCTCTGCAGGCTCTTTCTGCCTGGTCTTCCAGACACTTCCACTGCAGCCAGGGCACCAGGCCTCTGTCTCCACCCACCATCACTCCTCTCCCTGACTCCTGGGTTCCTCTCATTAGGATAGGGTCTTCTTGAAGTTGTTATCCACTCATGGACCAGATAAAATGATAAGAAAACAAGCTGCAGCTGCAGCCCCTTGTCTATCCTGACTCTCAAGAGCCCACACCTGTTCCTAGGGCCTGGCCCGTTTAGCAAGTTTCATTTTCTGCAACTGTGAGCCCCTGAGGGGTGAGGATTGGCTGATTTTTGCAGCCTGAAACTGCCTGCCAGCCCTCCACAGGTGTGCCTGAGTTGAGGGCAATATAAACAGCTCTCCAGTGAGCGACAGCCCTTGTAGCTGTGACTGACGCCATATTCTCTGCCCCGTAGGCAGTGCCGGGGCTGTGCTGGTGGGAGGCAGTGAGGGGCCACGGCTTTGTGGGTGGCCCAGTGTGAGTGGGGCTCTGCTGGACTTTCTGCAGGAGATGCCAGGCTGCCACCTGCTAAAGAAGAGGATGTGTCATCGATACCTGCCGCTGGAATTTCTCCACAGGCAGAGGTGAGGAAGTAAAAAAGCAGTGGGGGCCGTGGCAGGAGGGGTATCTCAGGCAGGGAAATGGAAAGCTTCCAGAAGAGCATCTGGGGCCAGGACCATCCTGACTGGCCTGCAGGCACCAAGTCGGCCTGTGTGCTGTCACTGGTGTGGCTCCACAGCCCTTCCTCTAAGCTTGCAAGTTCTTGTACATATTCAGGTGTTTTAACTGGAAAGGGTGGGAAGAGTTCAGCTGCAGCAGGACTGGGGCTTAGCTCACGTTTACTCACAGATGCCTTGGCTTGGTACCGCAGCTTTGCAATGAGGACCCTCCTTGCTTGGGGGGTGGGCTGCTGGCTGTATAGGAGATGATTCCCCACCTCTGACCAATTTCAGAATTGTTTACCGCTGGAACAAGTGCCCTGATAGGGTTTTCCTCTGTATAACTGGTGGGTTCAGGTTTTTTTTTTCCTTTTTTGGTTCAAGTTAGATTTTATTCCTCTTTTATGTATTTATTGATATAAGCATGGAAATAATTCATTCATATAAATACATCTGTGTGAAGGGAAGAACTTTTTTCTGTTTTATTTTTAAATTTTATTTTTTAAAATTTTAAAATTTAATTTTATTTATGTTTTTATACAGCAGGTTATTATTAGTTATGTATTTTATGCATATACATGTATACAGGTCAATCCCAATCTCCCAACATATGCCACCAACACCACCCCATGGCTTCCCACACTTGGTGTCCATACGTGTGTTCTCTACCTCTGTGTCTCTATTTCTTCCCTGCAAACCAGTTCATCTATACCATTTTTCTAGGTTCCACATATATGCATTAATATACAATATTTGTTTTTCTCTTTCTGACTTACTTCATTCTGTATGACAGTCTCTAGATCCATCGACGTCTCTACAAATGACCCAGTTTCATTCCTTCTTATGGCTGAGTAATATTCCATTTTATATATGTACCACATTTTTATCCATTCATCTGTCTGTGGGTATTTAGGTTGCTTCCATTACCTGGCTATCGTAAATAGTGCTGAAATGAGCATTGTGGTGAATGTGCCTTTTTGATTTATGGTTTTCTCTGGGTATATGCCCAGAAGTGGGATTGCTGGATCATATGGTAATTCTATTTCTAGTTTTTCTAAGGAAACTCCATACTGTTCTCCATCGTGACTGTATCAATTTACATTTCGATCACTAGTGGAAGAGGGATCCTTTTGTCCTCACCCTCCCCAGAATTCGTTGTTTGAAGATATTCTGATGATGTCAATTGTAACAGGTGTGAGGTGATACCTCATTGTAGTTTTGATTTGCATTTCTCTAATAATTAGTGATGTTGAGCAGCTTTTCATGTGCGTCTTGGCCATCTCTGTGTCTTCTTTGAAGAAACGTCTCTTTAGATCTTCTGCCCATTTTTGTATTGCGTTGTTTGTTTTTTTAATATTAAGCTGTATGAGCTCTTTATATATATTGGATATTAAACCTTTGTCCATTGATTCGTTTGCAAATATTTTCGCCCATTCTGAGGGATGCTTTTTGCCATTCCCGTTTTTTTAACAAAAAAAGAAAGAAAGAAAAAGAAGCAGAACACTAATGTGAGTAAAATATGCCTTTTGAAACTGTCGTTTTGAAATATGGACGTCCTTTGAATTTTTTGGTCGATATATGAACCCAGGATTTGTTTTCAGGGCAGGTGTCATTTACAGGCCTGCAATGATTTTGAATATCAACTGACCATTAGCGCTGGGATTAAAGCTGCTGTTGTGTGAAACGGCCACAAGGTGGCAGCAGGTCTCCCTTACCAAATCTGGTTACTGGGGCAACAGAGCCTCAATGGAAGTCGTGTTCTAGATTGGAATTTAGAATGGAATGTGCCAGGAGAAAGCCCCTCAAGTTTGTCTCACTACTTCTTGTTCGTGTTTTTAATTTAATTTTTTATTTTTTATTACAGCAAATTTGATTACAATGTTTGGCTTGTTGTAGGTGTGGAAGATGTGGTTCTTTTACACATACACATATGTCTGTTCTTCCTGGGATCCTTTTCCCATGTACCTTATGACAGAATGTTGAGTAGTCTTCTCTTGGTATTCTCTAGGTCTTTGGTGATTCTATATGTCACCTGTGTTTGTATATGTCTGTTAACCCCAATATCATAATGAAACCAATCCTCACACCTTTCCATTGGTGAACCATAAGTTTGTTGAATGAATCTGTGATTGCCCTTCTCCGTGGAAATATCTGCCCTGGTATCCATTTTTCGGTCACACCTATAAGAGATATGATATGATATGTGTCTTTCACTTTCTGACTTACTAAAAGTCACGTGATTACGTCTAGACACACCTACGGTGCTACAAATGGCATTGTGTCCTTTTATTCCTTGGCTTCTATTCTGCCTTAGCGAGGTCCATTTTCAACAATGTGATTCCCTGAGGGCTGAGGATTAGCTGACCTGGGTAGCCTGACCCTGCCGGCCGGCCCTCCCCAGGTGTGCCTGGGTTGAGGTCAATATAAACAGCGCTGCAGGCAGCAATAGCCCCTGAAGCTGTGCCTGACTCCATATTCTCTGCCCCGTCAGCAGTGTCGGGGCTGTGCTGGTGGGAGGGAGTGAGGGGCCACGGCTTTGTGGGTGGCCCGGTGTGAGTGGGTCTCTGCTGGACTTTCTGCAGGAGTTGCCAGGCTTCCACCTGTAAAGAAGAGGATGTGGCACACATACCTTCCGCTGGAATTTCTCTCCGGACAGAGGTGAGGAAGGAAAAAAACAGTGGGTGCCGGGACAGGAGGGGTATCTCAGACAGGGCAATGGAAAGTTTCCAGAAGAGCGCCCAGGGCCAGAACCACCCTGGCTGGCCTGCTGGCACCAAGTTGGCCTGTGTGCTGTCGCTGGTGTGGCTCCACGCTCCTTCCTCTAGGCTTTCAAGCCCTTGTACATATTCAGGTGTTTTACCTCGGAAGGGTGGGAAAAGTTCAATGGCATCTGGCCTGTGTCTCAGGTCACAGTTACTCACAGATGCCTCGGAATGGCTCCCTCCATTGCAATGAGGACGCTCTTTGCATAGGAGTGGGCTGCTGGCTGTATGGGAGATGACTCCCCACCTCTGACCAGTTTCAGAATTGTTTACCGATGGAGCAAGTGCCCTGATTGTGTTTTCCTCTGTATAACTGGAGGGTTCAGGTTTTTTTTTTTTCTTTTTTGGTTCAAGTTAGATTTTATTCCTCTTCTATGTATTTATAGATATAAGCATGGAAATAATTCATTCATATAAATACATCTGTGTGAAGGGAAGAACTTTTTTCTGTTTTATTTTAAATTTTATTTTTAAAATTTTGAAATTTAATTTTATTTATTTTTTTATACAGCAGGTTATTATTAGTTATGTATTTTATGCATATACATGTAAGCAGGTCAATCCCAATCTCCCAACTCATCCCAACACCACCTCCCCATGGCTTCCCACACTTGGTGTCCATACGTGTGTTCTCTACCTCTGTGTCTCTATTTCTTCCCTGCAAACTAGTTCATCTGTACCATTTTTCTAGGTTACACATAAATGCATTAATATACAATATTTGTTTTTCTCTTTCTGACTTACTTCATTCTGTATGACAGTCTCTATATCCATCGACGTCTCTACAAATGACCCAGTTTCATTCCTTCTTATGGCTGAGTAATATTCCATTTTATATATGTACCACATCTTTATCCATTCGTCTGTCTGTGGGTATTTAGGTTGCTTCCATTACCTGGCTATCGTAAATAGTGCTGAAATGAGCATTGTGGTGAATGTGCCTTTTTGATTTATGGTTTTCTCTGGGTATATGCCCAGAAGTGGGATTGCTGAATCATATGGTAATTCTATTTCTAGTTTTTTTAAGGAAACTCCATACTGTTCTCCACCGTGACTGTATCAATTTACATTTCAACCACTAGTGGAAGAGAGATCCTTTTGTCAACACCCTCCCCAGAATTCGTTGTTTGTAGATTTTCTGATGATGCCAATTGTAACAGGTGTGAGGTGATACCTCAGTGGAGTTTTGATTTGCATTTCTCTAATAATTAGTGATGTTGAGCAGCTTTTCATGTGCGTCTTGGCCATCTCTGTGTCTTCTTTGAAGAAACGTCTCTTTAGATCTTCTGCCCATTTTTGTATTGGGTTGTTTGTTTTTTTAATATTAAGCTGCATGAGCTCTTTATATATATTGGAGATTAAACCTTTGTCCATTGATTCGTTTGCAAATATTTTCGCCCATTCTGAGGGATGCTTTTTGCCATTCCCGTTTTTTTTAACAAAAAAAGAAAGAAAGAAAAAGAAGCAGAACACTAATGTGTGTAAAATATGCCTTTTGAAACTGTCGTTTTGAAATATGGACGTCCTTTGAATTTTTTGGTCGATATATGAACCCAGGATTTGTTTTCAGGGCAGGTGTCA
This sequence comes from Hyperoodon ampullatus, assembly GCF_949752795.1. NCBI lineage: Eukaryota > Metazoa > Chordata > Mammalia > Artiodactyla > Ziphiidae > Hyperoodon > Hyperoodon ampullatus. The sequence goes on along the minus strand of NW_027640475.1, from coordinate 725,791 downwards.
TTTACAGGCCTGCAATGATTTTGAATATCAACTGACCATTAGCGCTGGGATTAAAGCTGCTGTTGTGTGAAACGGCCACAAGGTGGCACCAGGTCTCCCTTACCAAATCTGGTTACTGGGGCAACAGAGCCTCAATGGAAGTCGTGTTCTAGATTGGAATTTAGAATGGAATGTGCCAGGAGAAAGCCCCTCAAGTATGTCTCACTACTTCTTGTTCATGTTTTTAATTTATTTTTTTATTTTTTATTACAGCAAATTTGATTACAATGTTTGGCTTGTTGTAGGTGTGGAAGATGTGGTTCTTTTACATATATACATATGTCTGTTCTTCCTGGGATCCTTTTCCCATGTACCTTATGACAGAATGTTGAGTAGTCTTCTTTTGGTATTCTGTAGGTCTTTGGTGATTCTATATGTCACCTGTGTTTGTATATGTCTGTTAACCCCAATATCATAATGAAACCAATCCTCACACCTTTCCATTGGTGAACCATAAGTTTGTTGAATGAATCTCTGATTGCCCTTCTCCGTGGAAATATCTGCCCTGGTATCCATTTTTCGGTCTCACCTATAAGAGATATGATATGATATGTGTCTTACACTTTCTGACTTACTAAAAGTCACGTGATTACCTTTAGACACACCTACGGTGCTGCAAATGGCATTGTGTCGTTTTATTCCTTGGCTTCTATTCTGCCTTAGCGAGGTCCATTTTCAACAATGTGATTTCCTGAGGGCTGAGGATTAGCTGACCTGGGTAGCCTGACCCTGCTCGCCGGCCCTCCCCAGATGTGCCTGATTTGAGGTCAATATAAACAGCACTGCAGGCAGCAATAGCCCCTAAAGCTGTGCCTGACTCCATATTCTCTGCCCCATCAGCAGTCTCGGGGCTGTGCTGGTGGGAGGGAGTGAGGGGCCACGGCTTTGTGGGTGGCCCGGTGTGAGTGGGTCTCTGCTGGACTTTCTGCAGGAGTTGCCAGGCTTCCACCTGTAAAGAAGAGGATGTGGCACACATACCTTCCGCTGGAATTTCTCTCCGGACAGAGGTGAGGAAGGAAAAAAACAGTGGGTGCCGGGACAGGAGGGGTATCTCAGGCAGGGCAATGGAAAGCTTCCAGAAGAGCGACCAGGTCCAGGATCAGCCTGGCTGGCCTGCTGGCACCAAGTTGGCCTGTGTGCTGTCGCTGGTGTGGATCCACGCCCCTTCCTCTAGGCTTTCAAGCCCTTGTACATATTCAGGTGTTTTACCTGGGAAGGGTGGGAAAATTTCAAGAGCAGCTGGCCTGGGGCTCAGCTCACGGTTACTCACAGATGCCTCGGCATGGACCCCCCTTTGCAGTGAGGACGCTCCTTGCATAGGAGTGGGCTGCTGGCTCTATGGGAGATGATTCCCCACCTCTGACCAATTTCAGAATTGTTTACCGCTGGAGCAACTGCCCTGATTGTGTTTTCCTCTGTCTAACTCGTGGGTTCAGGTTTTTTTTTTTCTTTTTTGGTTCAAGTTAGATTTTATTCCTCTTTTATGTATTTATAGATATAAGCATGGAAATCATTCATTCATATAAATACATCTGTGTGAAGGGAAGAACTTTTTTCTGTTTTATTTTTAAATTTTATTTTTAAAAATTTTGAAATTTAATTTTATTTATTTTTTTATACAGCAGGTTATTATTAGTTATGTATTTTATGCATATACATGTATACAGGTCAATCCCAGTCTCCCAACTCATCCCAACACCACCTCCCCATGGCTTCCCACACTTGGTGTCCATACGTGTGTTCTCTACCTCTGTGTCTCTATTTATTCCCTGCAAAGCAGTTCAACTGTACCATTTTTCTAGGTTCCGCATATATGCATTAATATACAATATTTGTTTGTCTCTTTCTGACTTACTTCATTCTGTATGACAGTCTCTAGATCCATCGACGTCTCTACAAATGAACCAGTTTCATTCCTTCTTATGGCTGAGTAATATTCCATTTTATATATGTACCACATCTTTATCCATTCATCTGTCTGTGGGTATTTAGGTTGCTTCCATTACCTGACTATCGTAAATAGTGCTGAAATGAGCATTGTGGTGAATGTGGCTTTTTGATTTATGGTTTTCTCTGGGTATATGCCCAGAAGTGAGATTGCTGGATCATATGGTAATTCTATTTCTAGTTTTTTTAAGGAAACTCCATACTGTTCTCCATCGTGACTGTATCAATTTACATTTCCAACACTAGTGGAAGAGGGATCCTTTTGTCCACACCCTCCCCAGGATTCGTTGTTTGTAGATTTTCTGTTGATGCCGATTCTAACAGGTGTGAGGTGATACCTCATTGTAGTTTTGATTTGCATTTCTCTAATAATTAGTGATGTTGAGCAGCTTTTCATGTGCGTCTTGGCCATCTCTGTGTCTTCTTTGAAGAAACGTCTCTTTAGATCTTCTGCCCATTTTTGTATTGGGTTGTTTGTTTTTTTAATATTAAGCTTCATGAGCTCTTTATATATATTGGAGATTAAACATTTGTCCATTGATTCGTTTGCAAATATTTTCGCCCATTCTGAGGGATGCTTTTTGCCATTCCCGTTTTTTTAACAAAAAAAGAAAGAAAGAAAAAGAAGCAGAACACTAATGTGTGTAAAATATGCCTTTTGAAACTGTCGTTTTGAAATATGGACATCCTTTGAATTTTTTGGTCGATATATGAACCCAGGATTTGTTTTCAGGGCAGGTGTCATTTACAGGCCTGCAATGATTTTGAATATCAACTGACCATTAGCGCTGGGATTAAAGCTGCTGTTGTGTGAAACGGCCACAAGCTGGCAGCAGTTCTCCCTTACCAAATCTGGTTACTGGGGCAACAGAGCCTCAATGGATGTCGTGTTCTAGATTGGAATTTAGAATGGAATGTGCCAGGAGAAAGCCCCTCAAGTTTGTCTCACTACTTCTTGTTCGTGTTTTTAATTTAATTTTTTATTTTTTATTACAGTTAATTTGATTACAGTGTTTGGCTTGTTGTAGGTGTGGAAGATGTGGCTCTTCTACACATATACATATGTCTCTTATTCCTGAAACCATTTTCCCATGTACCTTATGACAGAATGTTGAGTAGTCTTCTCTTGGTATTCTGTAGGTCTTTGGTGATTCTATATATCACCTGTGTTTGTATATGTCTGTTAACCTCAATATCATAATGAAACAAATCCTCACACCTTTCCATTGGTGAACCATAAGTTTGTTGAATGAATCTGTGATTGCCCTTCTCCGTGGAAATATCTGCCCTGGTATCCATTTTTCGGTCACACCTATAAGAGATATGATATGATATGTGTCTTTCACTTTCTGACTTACAACAACTCACGTGCTTACCTCTAGACACACCTACGGTGCTACAAATGGCATTGTGTCCTTTTATTCCTTGGCTTCTATTCTGCCTTAGCGAGGTCCATTTTCAACAATGTGATTCCCTGAGGGCTGAGGATTAGCTGACCTGGGTAGCCTGACCCTGCCGGCCGGCCCTCCCCAGGTGTGCCTGTGTTGAGGTAAATATAAACAGTGCTGCAGGCAGCAATAGCCCCTGAAGCTGTGCCTGACTCCATATTCTCTGCCCCGTCAGCAGTGTCAGGGCTGTGCTGGTGGGAGGGAGTGAGGGGCCACGGCTTTGTGGGTGGCCCGGTGTGAGTGGGTCTCTGCTGGACTTTCTGCAGGAGTTGCCAGGCTTCCACCTGTAATGAAGAGGATGTGTCACCCATACCTTCCGCTGGAATTTCTCTCCGGACAGAGGTGAGGAAGGAAAAAAGCAGCGGGGGCCGGGACAGGAGGGGTATCGCAGGCAGGACAATGGAAAGCTTCCAGAAGAGCGCCCAGGGCCAGGAGCATCCTGACTGGCCTGCAGGCACCAAGTTGGCCTGCGTGCTGTCACTGGTGTGGCTCCACGGCCCTTCCTCTAGGCTTTCAAGCCCTTGTACATATTCAGGTGTTTTACCTGGGAAGGGTGGGAAAAGTTCAACAGCAGCTGGCCTGGGGGTCAGCTCACGGTTACTCACAGATGCCTCGGCATGGCCCCCCGCTTTGCAATGAGGACGCTCCTTGCGTAGGAGTGGGCTGCTAGCTCTATGGGAGATGATTCCCCACCTCTGACCAATTTCAGAATTGTTTACCGATGGAGCAAGTGCCCTGATTGTGTTTTCCTCTGTCTAACTCGTGGGTTCAGGTTTTTTTTTTTCTTTTTTGGTTCAAGTTAGATTTTATTCCTCTTTTATGTATTTATAGATATAAGCATGGAAATAATTCATTCATATAAATACATCTGTGTGAAGGGAAGAACTTTTTGCTGTTTTATTTTTAAATTTTATTTTTTAAAATTTTGAAATTTAATTTTATTTATTTTTTATACAGCAGGTTATTATTAGTAATGTATTTTATGCATATACATGTATACAGGTCAATCCCAATCTCCCAACTCACCACAACACCACCTCCCCATGGCTTCCCACACTTGGTGTCCATACGTGTGTTCTCTACGTCTGTGTCTCTATTTCTTCCCTGCAAACCAGTTCATCTGTACCATTTTTCTAGGTTCCACATATATGCATTAATATACAATATTTGTTTGTCTCTTTCTGACTTACTTCATTCTGTATGACAGTCTCTAGATCCATCGACGTCTCTACAAATGACCCAGTTTCATTCCTTCTTATGGCTGAGTAATATTCCATTTTATATATGTACCACATCTTTATCCATTCGTCTGTCTGTGGGTATTTAGGTTGCTTCCATTACCTGGCTATCGTAAATAGTGCTGAAATGAGCATTGTGGTGAATGTGCCTTTTTGATTTATGGTTTTCTCTGGGTATATGCCCAGAAGTGGGATTGCTGAATCATATGGTAATTCTATTTCTAGTTTTTTTAAGGAAACTCCATACTGTTCTCCATCGTGACTGTATCAATTTACATTTCCACCACTAGTGGAAGAGGGATCCTTTTGTCCACACCCTCCCCAGAATTCGTTGTTTGTAGATTTTCTGATGATGCCGATTCTAACAGGTGTGAGGTGATACCTCATTGTAGTTTTGATTTGCATTTCTCTAATAATTAGTGATGTTGAGCAGCTTTTCATGTGCGTCTTGGACATCTCTGTGTCTTCTTTGAAGAAACGTCTCTTTAGATCTTCTGCCCATTTTTGTATTGGGTTGTTTGTTTTTTTAATATTAAGCTGCATGAGCTCTTTATATATATTGGAGATTAAACTTTTGTCCATTGATTCGTTTGCAAATATTTTCGCCCATTCTGAGGGATGCTTTTTGCCATTCCCGTTTTTTTAACAAAAAAAGAAAGAAAGGAAAAGAAGCAGAACACTAATGTGTGTAAAATATGCCTTTTGAAACTGTCGTTTTGAAATATGGACGTCCTTTGAATTTTTTGGTCGATATATGAACCCAGGATTTGTTTTCAGGGCAGGTGTCATTTACAGGCCTGCAATGATTTTGAATATCAACTGACCATTAGCGCTGGGATTAAAGCTGCTGTTGTGTGAAACGGCCACAAGGTGGCAGCAGGTCTCCCTTACCAAATCTGGTTACTGGGGCAACAGAGCCTCAATGGAAGTCGTGTTCTAGATTGGAATTTAGAATGGAATGTGCCAGGAGAAAGCCGCTCAAGTTTGTCTCACTATTTCTTGTTCGTGTTTTTAATTTAATTTTTTATTTTTTATTACAGCAAATTTGATTACAATGTTTGGCTTGTTGTAGGTGTGGAAGATGTGGTTCTTTTACACATACACATATGTCTGTTCTTCCTGGGATCCTTTTCCCATGTACCTTATGACAGAATGTTGAGTAGTCTTCTCTTGGTATTCTGTAGGTCTTTGGTGATTCTATATGTCACCTGTGTTTGTATATGTCTGTTAACCCCAATATCATAATGAAACCAATCCTCACACCTTTCCATTGGTGAACCATAAGTTTGTTGAATGAATCTGTGATTGCCCTTCTCCGTGGAAATATCTGCCCTGGTATCCATTTTTCGGTCACACCTATAAGAGGTATGATATGATATGTGTCTTTCACTTTCTGACTTACAACAACTCACGTGCTTACCTCTAGACACACCTACGGTGCTACAAATGGCATTGTGTCCTTTTATTCCTTGGCTTCTATTCTGCCTTAGCGAGGTCCATTTTCAACAATGTGATTCCCTGAGGGCTGAGGATTAGCTGACCTGGGTAGCCTGACCCTGCCGGCTGGCCCTCCCCAGGTGTGCCTGGGTTGAGGTCAATATAAACAGCGCTGCAGGCAGCAATAGCCCCTGAAGCTGTGCCTGACTCCATATTCTCTGCCCCGTCAGCAGTGTCGGGGCTGTGCTGGTGGGAGGGAGTGAGGGGCCACGGCTTTGTGGGTGGCCCGGTGTGAGTGGGTCTCTGCTGGACTTTCTGCAGGAGTTGCCAGGCTTCCACCTGTAAAGAAGAGGATGTGGCACACATACCTTCCGCTGGAATTTCTCTCCGGACAGAGGTGAGGAAGGAAAAAAGCAGTGGGGGCCGGGACAGGAGGGGTATCTCAGACAGGGCAATGGAAAGTTTCCAGAAGAGCGCCCAGGGCCAGAACCACCCTGGCTGGCCTGCTGGCACCAAGTTGGCCTGTGTGCTGTCGCTGGTGTGGCTCCACGCTCCTTCCTCTAGGCTTTCAAGCCCTTGTACATATTCAGGTGTTTTACCTCGGAAGGGTGGGAAAAGTTCAAAGGCATCTGGCCTGTGTCTCAGGTCACAGTTACTCACAGATGCCTCGGAATGGCTCCCTCCATTGCAATGAGGACGCTCTTTGCATAGGAGTGGGCTGCTGGCTGTATGGGAGATGACTCCCCACCTCTGACCAGTTTCAGAATTGTTTACCGATGGAGCAAGTGCCCTGATTGTGTTTTCCTCTGTATAACTGGAGGGTTCAGGTTTTTTTTTTTTCTTTTTTGGTTCAAGTTAGATTTTATTCCTCTTCTATGTATTTATAGATATAAGCATGGAAATAATTCATTCATATAAATACATCTGTGTGAAGGGAAGAACTTTTTTCTGTTTTATTTTAAATTTTATTTTTAAAATTTTGAAATTTAATTTTATTTATTTTTTTATACAGCAGGTTATTATTAGTTATGTATTTTATGCATATACATGTATGCAGGTCAATCCCAATCTCCCAACTCATCCCAACACCACCTCCCCATGGCTTCCCACACTTGGTGTCCATACGTGTGTTCTCTACCTCTGTGTCTCTATTTCTTCCCTGCAAACTAGTTCATCTGTACCATTTTTCTAGGTTACACATAAATGCATTAATATACAATATTTGTTTTTCTCTTTCTGGCTTACTTCATTCTGTATGACAGTCTCTATATCCATCGACGTCTCTACAAATGACCCAGTTTCATTCCTTCTTATGGCTGAGTAATATTCCATTTTATATATGTACCACATCTTTATCCATTCGTCTGTCTGTGGGTATTTAGGTTGCTTCTATTACCTGGCTATCGCAAATAGTGCTGAAATGAGCATTGTGGTGAATGTGCCTTTTTGATTTATGGTTTTATCTGGGTATATGCCCAGAAGTGGGATTGCTGGATCATATGGTAATTCTATTTCTAGTTTTTTTAAGGAAACTCCATACTGTTCTCCACCGTGACTGTATCAATTTACATTTCAACCACTAGTGGAAGAGAGATCCTTTTGTCAACACCCTCCCCAGAATTCGTTGTTTGTAGATTTTCTGATGATGCCAATTGTAACAGGTGTGAGGTGATACCTCAGTGGAGTTTTGATTTGCATTTCTCTAATAATTAGTGATGTTGAGCAGCTTTTCATGTGCGTCTTGGCCATCTCTGTGTCTTCTTTGAAGAAACGTCTCTTTAGATCTTCTGCCCATTTTTGTATTGGGTTGTTTGTTTTTTTAATATTAAGCTGCATGAGCTCTTTATATATATTGGAGATTAAACCTTTGTCCATTGATTCGTTTGCAAATATTTTCGCCCATTCTGAGGGATGCTTTTTGCCATTCCCGTTTTTTTTAACAAAAAAAGAAAGAAAGAAAAAGAAGCAGAACACTAATGTGTGTAAAATATGCCTTTTGAAACTGTCGTTTTGAAATATGGACGTCCTTTGAATTTTTTGGTCGATATATGAACCCAGGATTTGTTTTCAGGGCAGGTGTCATTTACAGGCCTGCAATGATTTTGAATATCAACTGACCATTAGCGCTGGGATTAAAGCTGCTGTTGTGTGAAACGGCCACAAGGTGGCACCAGGTCTCCCTTACCAAATCTGGTTACTGGGGCAACAGAGCCTCAATGGAAGTCGTGTTCTAGATTGGAATTTAGAATGGAATGTGCCAGGAGAAAGCCCCTCAAGTATGTCTCACTACTTCTTGTTCATGTTTTTAATTTATTTTTTTATTTTTTATTACAGCAAATTTGATTACAATGTTTGGCTTGTTGTAGGTGTGGAAGATGTGGTTCTTTTACATATATACATATGTCTGTTCTTCCTGGGATCCTTTTCCCATGTACCTTATGACAGAATGTTGAGTAGTCTTCTTTTGGTATTCTGTAGGTCTTTGGTGATTCTATATGTCACCTGTGTTTGTATATGTCTGTTAACCCCAATATCATAATGAAACCAATCCTCACACCTTTCCATTGGTGAACCATAAGTTTGTTGAATGAATCTCTGATTGCCCTTCTCCGTGGAAATATCTGCCCTGGTATCCATTTTTCGGTCTCACCTATAAGAGATATGATATGATATGTGTCTTACACTTTCTGACTTACTAAAAGTCACGTGATTACCTTTAGACACACCTACGGTGCTGCAAATGGCATTGTGTCGTTTTATTCCTTGGCTTCTATTCTGCCTTAGCGAGGTCCATTTTCAACAATGTGATTTCCTGAGGGCTGAGGATTAGCTGACCTGGGTAGCCTGACCCTGCTCGCCGGCCCTCCCCAGATGTGCCTGATTTGAGGTCAATATAAACAGCACTGCAGGCAGCAATAGCCCCTAAAGCTGTGCCTGACTCCATATTCTCTGCCCCATCAGAAGTCTCGGGGCTGTGCTGGTGGGAGGGAGTGAGGGGCCACGGCTTTGTGGGTGGCCCGGTGTGAGTGGGTCTCTGCTGGACTTTCTGCAGGAGTTGCCAGGCTTCCACCTGTAAAGAAGAGGATGTGGCACACATACCTTCCGCTGGAATTTCTCTCCGGACAGAGGTGAGGAAGGAAAAAAACAGTGGGTGCCGGGACAGGAGGGGTATCTCAGGCAGGGCAATGGAAAGCTTCCAGAAGAGCGACCAGGTCCAGGATCAGCCTGGCTGGCCTGCTGTCACCAAGTTGGCCTGTGTGCTGTCGCTGGTGTGGATCCACGCCCCTTCCTCTAGGCTTTCAAGCCCTTGTACATATTCAGGTGTTTTACCTGGGAAGGGTGGGAAAATTTCAAGAGCAGCTGGCCTGGGGCTCAGCTCACGGTTACTCACAGATGCCTCGGCATGGACCCCCCTTTGCAGTGAGGACGCTCCTTGCATAGGAGTGGGCTGCTGGCTCTATGGGAGATGATTCCCCACCTCTGACCAATTTCAGAATTGTTTACCGCTGGAGCAACTGCCCTGATTGTGTTTTCCTCTGTCTAACTCGTGGGTTCAGGTTTTTTTTTTTCTTTTTTGGTTCAAGTTAGATTTTATTCCTCTTTTATGTATTTATAGATATAAGCATGGAAATCATTCATTCATATAAATACATCTGTGTGAAGGGAAGAACTTTTTTCTGTTTTATTTTTAAATTTTATTTTTAAAAATTTTGAAATTTAATTTTATTTATTTTTTTATACAGCAGGTTATTATTAGTTATGTATTTTATGCATATACATGTATACAGGTCAATCCCAGTCTCCCAACTCATCCCAACACCACCTCCCCATGGCTTCCCACACTTGGTGTCCATACGTGTGTTCTCTACCTCTGTGTCTCTATTTATTCCCTGCAAAGCAGTTCAACTGTACCATTTTTCTAGGTTCCGCATATATGCATTAATATACAATATTTGTTTATCTCTTTCTGACTTACTTCATTCTGTATGACAGTCTCTAGATCCATCGACGTCTCTACAAATGAACCAGTTTCATTCCTTCTTATGGCTGAGTAATATTCCATTTTATATATGTACCACATCTTTATCCATTCATCTGTCTGTGGGTATTTAGGTTGCTTCCATTACCTGACTATCGTAAATAGTGCTGAAATGAGCATTGTGGTGAATGTGGCTTTTTGATTTATGGTTTTCTCTGGGTATATGCCCAGAAGTGAGATTGCTGGATCATATGGTAATTCTATTTCTAGTTTTTTTAAGGAAACTCCATACTGTTCTCCATCGTGACTGTATCAATTTACATTTCCAACACTAGTGGAAGAGGGATCCTTTTGTCCACACCCTCCCCAGGATTCGTTGTTTGTAGATTTTCTGTTGATGCCGATTCTAACAGGTGTGAGGTGATACCTCATTGTAGTTTTGATTTGCATTTCTCTAATAATTAGTGATGTTGAGCAGCTTTTCATGTGCGTCTTGGCCATCTCTGTGTCTTCTTTGAAGAAACGTCTCTTTAGATCTTCTGCCCATTTTTGTATTGGGTTGTTTGTTTTTTTAATATTAAGCTTCATGAGCTCTTTATATATATTGGAGATTAAACATTTGTCCATTGATTCGTTTGCAAATATTTTCGCCCATTCTGAGGGATGCTTTTTGCCATTCCCGTTTTTTTAACAAAAAAAGAAAGAAAGAAAAAGAAGCAGAACACTAATGTGTGTAAAATATGCCTTTTGAAACTGTCGTTTTGAAATATGGACATCCTTTGAATTTTTTGGTCGATATATGAACCCAGGATTTGTTTTCAGGGCAGGTGTCATTTACAGGCCTGCAATGATTTTGAATATCAACTGACCATTAGCGCTGGGATTAAAGCTGCTGTTGTGTGAAACGGCCACAAGCTGGCAGCAGTTCTCCCTTACCAAATCTGGTTACTGGGGCAACAGTGCCTCAATGGATGTCGTGTTCTAGATTGGAATTTAGAATGGAATGTGCCAGGAGAAAGCCCCTCAAGTTTGTCTCACTACTTCTTGTTCGTGTTTTTAATTTAATTTTTTATTTTTTATTACAGTTAATTTGATTACAGTGTTTGGCTTGTTGTAGGTGTGGAAGATGTGGCTCTTCTACACATATACATATGTCTCTTATTCCTGAAACCATTTTCCCATGTACCTTATGACAGAATGTTGAGTAGTCTTCTCTTGGTATTCTGTAGGTCTTTGGTGATTCTATATATCACCTGTGTTTGTATATGTCTGTTAACCTCAATATCATAATGAAACAAATCCTCACACCTTTCCATTGGTGAACCATAAGTTTGTTGAATGAATCTGTGATTGCCCTTCTCCGTGGAAATATCTGCCCTGGTATCCATTTTTCGGTCACACCTATAAGAGATATGATATGATATGTGTCTTTCACTTTCTGACTTACAACAACTCACGTGCTTACCTCTAGACACACCTACGGTGCTACAAATGGCATTGTGTCCTTTTATTCCTTGGCTTCTATTCTGCCTTAGCGAGGTCCATTTTCAACAATGTGATTCCCTGAGGGCTGAGGATTAGCTGACCTGGGTAGCCTGACCCTGCCGGCCGGCCCTCCCCAGGTGTGCCTGTGTTGAGGTAAATATAAACAGTGCTGCAGGCAGCAATAGCCCCTGAAGCTGTGCCTGACTCCATATTCTCTGCCCCGTCAGCAGTGTCAGGGCTGTGCTGGTGGGAGGGAGTGAGGGGCCACGGCTTTGTGGGTGGCCCGGTGTGAGTGGGTCTCTGCTGGACTTTCTGCAGGAGTTGCCAGGCTTCCACCTGTAATGAAGAGGATGTGTCACCCATACCTTCCGCTGGAATTTCTCTCCGGACAGAGGTGAGGAAGGAAAAAAGCAGCGGGGGCCGGGACAGGAGGGGTATCTCAGGCAGGACAATGGAAAGCTTCCAGAAGAGCGCCCAGGGCCAGGAGCATCCTGACTGGCCTGCAGGCACCAAGTTGGCCTGCGTGCTGTCACTGGTGTGGCTCCACGGCCCTTCCTCTAGGCTTTCAAGCCCTTGTACATATTCAGGTGTTTTACCTGGGAAGGGTGGGAAAAGTTCAACAGCAGCTGGCCTGGGGGTCAGCTCACGGTTACTCACAGATGCCTCGGCATGGCCCCCCGCTTTGCAATGAGGACGCTCCTTGCGTAGGAGTGGGCTGCTAGCTCTATGGGAGATGATTCCCCACCTCTGACCAATTTCAGAATTGTTTACCGATGGAGCAAGTGCCCTGATTGTGTTTTCCTCTGTCTAACTCGTGGGTTCAGGTTTTTTTTTTTCTTTTTTGGTTCAAGTTAGATTTTATTCCTCTTTTATGTATTTATAGATATAAGCATGGAAATAATTCATTCATATAAATACATCTGTGTGAAGGGAAGAACTTTTTGCTGTTTTATTTTTAAATTTTATTTTTTAAAATTTTGAAATTTAATTTTATTTATTTTTTATACAGCAGGTTATTATTAGTAATGTATTTTATGCATATACATGTATACAGGTCAATCCCAATCTCCCAACTCACCCCAACACCACCTCCCCATGGCTTCCCACACTTGGTGTCCATACGTGTGTTCTCTACGTCTGTGTCTCTATTTCTTCCCTGCAAACCAGTTCATCTGTACCATTTTTCTAGGTTCCACATATATGCATTAATATACAATATTTGTTTGTCTCTTTCTGACTTACTTCATTCTGTATGACAGTCTCTAGATCCATCGACGTCTCTACAAATGACCCAGTTTCATTCCTTCTTATGGCTGAGTAATATTCCATTTTATATATGTACCACATCTTTATCCATTCGTCTGTCTGTGGGTATTTAGGTTGCTTCCATTACCTGGCTATCGTAAATAGTGCTGAAATGAGCATTGTGGTGAATGTGCCTTTTTGATTTATGGTTTTCTCTGGGTATATGCCCAGAAGTGGGATTGCTGAATCATATGGTAATTCTATTTCTAGTTTTTTTAAGGAAACTCCATACTGTTCTCCATCGTGACTGTATCAATTTACATTTCCACCACTAGTGGAAGAGGGATCCTTTTGTCCACACCCTCCCCAGAATTCGTTGTTTGTAGATTTTCTGATGATGCCGATTCTAACAGGTGTGAGGTGATACCTCATTGTAGTTTTGATTTGCATTTCTCTAATAATTAGTGATGTTGAGCAGCTTTTAATGTGCGTCTTGGACATCTCTGTGTCTTCTTTGAAGAAACGTCTCTTTAGATCTTCTGCCCATTTTTGTATTGGGTTGTTTGTTTTTTTAATATTAAGCTGCATGAGCTCTTTATATATATTGGAGATTAAACTTTTGTCCATTGATTCGTTTGCAAATATTTTCGCCCATTCTGAGGGATGCTTTTTGCCATTCCCGTTTTTTTAACAAAAAAAGAAAGAAAGGAAAAGAAGCAGAACACTAATGTGTGTAAAATATGCCTTTTGAAACTGTCGTTTTGAAATATGGACGTCCTTTGAATTTTTTGGTCGATATATGAACCCAGGATTTGTTTTCAGGGCAGGTGTCATTTACAGGCCTGCAATGATTTTGAATATCAACTGACCATTAGCGCTGGGATTAAAGCTGCTGTTGTGTGAAACGGCCACAAGGTGGCAGCAGGTCTCCCTTACCAAATCTGGTTACTGGGGCAACAGAGCCTCAATGGAAGTCGTGTTCTAGATTGGAATTTAGAATGGAATGTGCCAGGAGAAAGCCGCTCAAGTTTGTCTCACTATTTCTTGTTCGTGTTTTTAATTTAATTTTTTATTTTTTATTACAGCAAATTTGATTACAATGTTTGGCTTGTTGTAGGTGTGGAAGATGTGGTTCTTTTACACATACACATATGTCTGTTCTTCCTGGGATCCTTTTCCCATGTACCTTATGACAGAATGTTGAGTAGTCTTCTCTTGGTATTCTGTAGGTCTTTGGTGATTCTATATGTCACCTGTGTTTGTATATGTCTGTTAACCCCAATATCATAATGAAACCAATCCTCACACCTTTCCATTGGTGAACCATAAGTTTGTTGAATGAATCTGTGATTGCCCTTCTCCGTGGAAATATCTGCCCTGGTATCCATTTTTCGGTCACACCTATAAGAGATATGATATGATATGTGTCTTTCACTTTCTGACTTACTAAAAGTCACGTGATTACGTCTAGACACACCTACGGTGCTACAAATGGCATTGTGTCCTTTTATTCCTTGGCTTCTATTCTGCCTTAGCGAGGTCCATTTTCAACAATGTGATTCCCTGAGGGCTGAGGATTAGCTGACCTGGGTAGCCTGACCCTGCCGGCCGGCCCTCCCCAGGTGTGCCTGGGTTGAGGTCAATATAAACAGCGCTGCAGGCAGCAATAGCCCCTGAAGCTGTGCCTGACTCCATATTCTCTGCCCCGTCAGCAGTGTCGGGGCTGTGCTGGTGGGAGGGAGTGAGGGGCCACGGCTTTGTGGGTGGCCCGGTGTGAGTGGGTCTCTGCTGGACTTTCTGCAGGAGTTGCCAGGCTTCCACCTGTAATGAAGAGGATGTGTCACCCATACCTTCCGCTGGAATTTCTCTCCGGACAGAGGTGAGGAAGGAAAAAAGCAGTGGGGGCCGGGACAGGAGGGGTATCTCAGGCAGGGCAATGGAAAGCTTCCAGAAGAGCGCCCAGGGCCAGGACCATCCTGACTGGCCTGCAGGCACCAAGTTGGACTGCGTGCTGTCGCTGGTGTGGCTCCACGGCCCTTCCTCTAGGCTTTCAAGCCCTTGTACATATTCAGGTGTTTTACCTTGGAAGGGTGGGAAAAGTTCAACAGCAGCTGGCCTGGGGCTCAGCTCACGGTTACTCACAGATGCCTCGGCATGGCCCCCCGCTTTGCAATGAGGACGCTCCTTGCGTAGGAGTGGGCTGCTGGCTCTATGGGAGATGATTCCCCACCTCTGACCAATTTCAGAATTGTTTACCGATGGAGCAAGTGCCCTGATTGTGTTTTCCTCTGTCTAACTCGTGGGTTCAGGTTTTTTTTTTTCTTTTTTGGTTCAAGTTAGATTTTATTCCTCTTTTATGTATTTATAGATATAAGCATGGGAATAATTCATTCATATAAATACATCTGTGTGAAGGGAAGAACTTTTTTCTGTTTTATTTTTAAATTTTATTTTTTAAAATTTTGAAATTTAATTTTATTTATTTTTTATACAGCAGGTTATTATTAGTTATGTATTTTATGCATATACATGTATACAGGTCAATCCCAATCTCCCAACTCACCCCAACACCACCTCCCCATGGCTTCCCACACTTGGTGTCCATACGTGTGTTCTCTACCTCTGTGTCTCTATTTCTTCCCTGCAAACCAGTTCTTCTGTACCATTTTTCTAGGTTCCACATATATGCATTAATATACAATATTTGTTTTTCTCTTTCTGACTTACTTCATTCTGTATGACAGTCTCTAGATCCATCGACGTCTCTACAAATGACCCAGTTTCATTCCTTCTTATGGCTGAGTAATATTCCATTTTATATATGTACCACATCTTTATCCATTCGTCTGTCTGTGGGTATTTAGGTTGCTTCCATTACCTGGCTATCGTAAATAGTGCTGAAATGAGCATTGTGGTGAATGTGCCTTTTTGATTTATGGTTTTCTCTGGGTATATGCCCAGAAGTGGGATTGCTGGATCATATGGTAATTCTATTTCTAGTTTTTTTAAGGAAACTCCATACTGTTCTCCATAGTGACTGTATCAATTTACATTTCCACCACTAGTGGAAGAGGGATCCTTTTGTCCACACCCTCCCCAGAATTCGTTGTTTGTAGATTTTCTGATGATGCCAGTTGTAACAGGTGTGAGGTGATACCTCATTGTAGATTTGATTTGCATTTCTCTAATAATTAGTGATGTTGAGCAGCTTTTCATGTGTGTCTTGGCCATCTCTGTGTCTTCTTTGAAGAAACGTCTCTTTAGATCTTCTGCCCATTTTTGTATTGGGTTGTTTGTTTTTTTAATATTAAGCTGCATGAGCTCTTTATATATATTGGAGATTAAACCTTTGTCCATTGATTCGTTTGCAAATATTTTCGCCCATTCTGAGGGATGCTTTTTGCCATTCCCGTTTTTTTAACAAAAAAAGAAAGAAAGAAAAAGAAGCAGAACACTAATGTGTGTAAAATATGCCTTTTGAAACTGTCGTTTTGAAATATGGACGTCCTTTGAATTTTTTGGTCGATATATGAACCCAGGATTTGTTTTCAGGGCAGGTGTCATTTACAGGCCTGCAATGATTTTGAATATCAACTGACCATTAGCGCTGGGATTAAAGCTGCTGTTGTGTGAAACGGCCACAAGGTGGCAGCAGGTCTCCCTTACCAAATCTGGTTACTGGGGCAACAGAGCCTCAATGGAAGTCGTGTTCTAGATTGGAATTTAGAATGGAATGTGCCAGGAGAAAGCCCCTCAAGTTTGTCTCACTACTTCTTGTTCGTGTTTTTAATTTAATTTTTTATTTTTTATTACAGCAAATTTGATTACAATGTTTGGCTTGTTGTAGGTGTGGAAGATGTGGTTCTTTTACACATACACATATGTCTGTTCTTCCTGCGATACTTTTCCCATGTACCTTATGACAGAACGTTGAGTAGTCTTCTCTTGGTATTCTGTAGGTCTTTGGTGATTATATATGTCACCTGTGTTTGTATATGTCTGTTAACCCCAATATCATAATGAAACCAATCCTCACACCTTTCCATTGGTGAACCATAAGTTTGTTGAATGAATCTGTGATTGCCCTTCTCCGTGGAAATATCTGCCCTGGTATCCATTTTTCGGTCACACCTATAAGAGGTATGATATGATATGTGTCTTTCACTTTCTGACTTACAACAACTCACGTGCTTACCTCTAGACACACCTACGGTGCTACAAATGGCATTGTGTCCTTTTATTCCTTGGCTTCTATTCTGCCTTAGCGAGGTCCATTTTCAACAATGTGATTCCCTGAGGGCTGAGGATTAGCTGACCTGGGTAGCCTGACCCTGCCGGCCGGCCCTCCCCAGGTGTGCCTGGGTTGAGGTCAATATAAACAGCGCTGCAGGCAGCAATAGCCCCTGAAGCTGTGCCTGACTCCATATTCTCTGCCCCGTCAGCAGTGTCGGGGCTGTGCTGGTGGGAGGGAGTGAGCGGCCACGGCTTTGTGGGTGGCCCGATGTGAGTGGGTCTCTGCTGGTCTTTCTGCAGGAGTTGCCAGGCTTCCACCTGTAAAGAAGAGGATGTGTCACCTCTACCATCCACTGGAATTTCTCTCCGGACAGAGGTGAGGAATGAAAAAAGCAGTGGGGGCCGGGACAGGAGGGGTATCTCAGACAGGGCAATGGAAAGCTTCTAGAAGAGCGCCCAAGGCCAGGATCATCCTGGCTGGCCTGCAGGCACCAAGTTGGCCTGCGTGCTGTCGCTGGTGTGGCTCCACGGCCCTTCCTCTAGGCTTTCAAGCCCTTGTACATATTCAGGTGTTTTACCTGGGAAGGGTGGGAAAAGTTCAACAGCAGCTGGCCTGGGGGTCAGCTCACGGTTACTCACAGATGCCTCGGCATGGCCCCCCGCTTTGCAATGAGGACGCTCCTTGCGTAGGAGTGGGCTGCTGGCTCTATGGGAGATGATTCCCCACCTCTGACCAATTTCAGAATTGTTTACCGATGGAGCAAGTGCCCTGATTGTGTTTTCCTCTGTCTAACTCGTGGGTTCAGGTTTTTTTTTTTCTTTTCTGGTTCAAGTTAGATTTTATTCCTCTTTTATGTATTTATAGATATAAGCATGGAAATAATTCATTCATATAAATACATCTGTGTGAAGGGAAGAACTTTTTTCTGTTTTATTTTTAAATTTTATTGTTTAAAATTTTGAAATTTAATTTTATTTATTTTTTATACAGCAGGTTATTATTAGTTATGTATTTTATGCATATACATGTATACAGGTCAATCCCAATCTCCCAACTCACCCCAACACCACCTCCCCATGGCTTCCCACACTTGGTGTCCATACGTGTGTTCTCTACCTCTGTGTCTCTATTTCTTCCCTGCAAACCAGTTCATCTGTACCATTTTTCTAGGTTCCACATATATGCATTAATATACAATATTTGTTTTTCTCTTTCTGACTTACTTCATTCTGTATGACAGTCTCTAGATCCATTGACGTCTCTACAAATGACCCAGTTTCATTCCTTCTTATGGCTGAGTAATATTCCATTTTATATATGTACCACATCTTTATCCATTCGTCTGTCTGTGGGTATTTAGGTTGCTTCCATTACCTGGCTATCGTAAATAGTGCTGAAATGAGCATTGTGGTGAATGTGCCTTTTTGATTTATGGTTTTCTCTGGGTATATGCCCAGAAGTGGGATTGCTGAATCATATGGTAATTCTATTTCTAGTTTTTTTAAGGAAACTCCATACTGTTCTCCATCGTGACTGTATCAATTTACATTTCCACCACTAGTGGAAGAGGGATCCTTTTGTCCACACCCTCCCCAGAATTCGTTGTTTGTAGATTTTCTGATGATGCCGATTCTAACAGGTGTGAGGTGATACCTCATTGTAGTTTTGATTTGCATTTCTCTAATAATTAGTGATGTTGAGCAGCTTTTCATGTGCGTCTTGGCCATCTCTGTGTCTTCTTTGAAGAAATGTCTCTTTAGATCTTCTGCACATTTTTGTATTGGGTTGTTTGTTTTTTTTAATATTAAGCTACATGAGCTCTTTATATATATTGGAGATTAAACTTTTGTCCATTGATTCGTTTGCAAATATTTTCGCCCATTCTGAGGGATGCTTTTTGCCATTCCCGTTTTTTTAACAAAAAAAGAAAGAAAGGAAAAGAAGCAGAACACTAATGTGTGTAAAATATGCCTTTTGAAACTGTCGTTTTGAAATATGGACGTCCTTTGAATTTTTTGGTCGATATATGAACCCAGGATTTGTTTTCAGGGCAGGTGTCATTTACAGGCCTGCAATGATTTTGAATATCAACTGACCATTAGCGCTGGGATTAAAGCTGCTGTTGTGCGAAACGGCCACAAGGTGGCAGCAGGTCTCCCTTACCAAATCTGGTTACTGGGGCAACAGAGCCTCAATGGAAGTCGTGTTCTAGATTGGAATTTAGAATGGAATGTGCCAGGAGAAAGCCCCTCAAGTTTGCCTCACTACTTCTTGTTCGTGTTTTTAATTTAATTTTTTATTTTTTATTACAGCAAATTTGATTACAATGTTTGGCTTGTTGTAGGTTTGGAAGATGTGGTTCTTTTACACATACACATATGTCTACTCTTCCTGGGATCCTTTTCCCATGTACCTTATGACAGAATGTTGAGTAGTCTTCTCTTGGTATTCTGTAGGTCTTTGGTGATTATATATGTCACCTGTGTTTGTATATGTCTGTTAACCCCAATATCATAATGAAACCAATCCTCACACCTTTCCATTGGTGAACCATAAGTTTGTTGAATGAATCTGTGATTGCCCTTCTCCGTGGAAATATCTGCCCTGGTATCCATTTTTCGGTCACACCTATAAGAGATATGATATGATATGTGTCTTTCACTTTCTGACTTACAACAACTCACGTGCTTACCTCTAGACACACCTACGGTGCTACAAATGGCATTGTGTCCTTTTATTCCTTGGCTTCTATTCTGCCTTAGCGAGGTCCATTTTCAACAATGTGATTCCCTGAGGGCTGAGGATTAGCTGACCTGGGTAGCCTGACCCTGCCGGCCGGCCCTCCCCAGGTGTGCCTGGGTTGAGGTCAATATAAACAGCGCTGCAGGCAGCAATAGCCCCTGAAGCTGTGCCTGACTCCATATTCTCTGCCCCGTCAGCAGTGTCGGGGCTGTGCTGGTGGGAGGGAGTGAGGGGCCACGGCTTTGTGGGTGGCCCGGTGTGAGTGGGTCTCTGCTGGACTTTCTGCAGGAGTTGCCAGGCTTCCACCTGTAATGAAGAGGATGTGTCACCCATACCTTCCGCTGGAATTTCTCTCCGGACAGAGGTGAGGAAGGAAAAAAGCAGTGGGGGCCGGGACAGGAGGGGTATCTCAGGCAGGACAATGGAAAGCTTCCAGAAGAGTGCCCAGGGCCAGGAGCATCCTGACTGGCCTGCAGGCACCAAGTTGGCCTGCGTGCTGTCACTTGTGTGGCTCCACGGCCCTTCCTCTAGGCTTTCAAGCCCTTGTATATATTCAGGTGTTTTACCTGGGAAGGGTGGGAAAAGTTCAACAGCAGCTGGCCTGGGGCTCAGCTCACGGTTACTCACAGATGCCTCGGCATGGCCCCCCGCTTTGCAATGAGGACGCTCCTTGCGTAGGAGTGGGCTGCTAGCTCTATGGGAGATGATTCCCCACCTGTGACCAATTTCAGAATTGTTTACCAATGGAGCAAGTGCCCTGATTGTGTTTTCCTCTGTCTAACTCGTGGGTTCAGGTTTTTTTTTTTCTTTTTTGGTTCAAGTTAGATTTTATTCCTCTTTTATGTATTTATAGATATAAGCATGGAAATAATTCATTCATATAAATACATCTGTGTGAAGGGAAGAACTTTTTTCTGTTTTATTTTTAAATTTTATTTTTTAAAATTTTGAAATTTAATTTTATTTATTTTTTATACAGCAGGTTATTATTAGTTATGTATTTTATGCATATACATGTATACAGGTCAATCCCAATCTCCCAACTCACCCCAACACCACCTCCCCATGGCTTCCCACACTTGGTGTCCATACGTGTGGTCTCTACCTCTGTGTCTCTATTTCTTCCCTGCAAACCAGTTCATCTGTACCATTTTTCTAGGTTCCACATATATGCATTAATATACAATATTTGTTTGTCTCTTTCTGACTTACTTCATTCTGTATGACAGTCTCTAGATCCATCGACGTCTCTACAAATGACCGTTTCATTCCTTCTTATGGCTGAGTAATATTCCATTTTATATATGTACCACATCTTTATCCATTCATCTGTCTGTGGGTATTTAGGTTGCTTCCATTACCTGGCTATCGTAAATAGTGCTGAAATGAGCATTGTGGTGAATGTGCCTTTTTGATTTATGGTTTTCTCTGGGTATATGCCCAGAAGTGGGATTGCTGGATCATATGGTAATTCTATTTCTAGTTTTTTTAAGGAAACTCCATACTGTTCTCCATCGTGACTGTATCAATTTACATTTCCACCACTAGTGGAAGAGGGATCCTTTTGTCCACACCCTCCCCAGAATTCGTTGTTTGTAGATTTTCTGATGATGCCAATTGTAACAGGTGTGAGGTGATACCTCATTGTAGTTTTGATTTGCATTTCTCTAATAATTAGTGATGTTGAGCAGCTTTTCATGTGCGTCTTGGCCATCTCTGTGTCTTCTTTGAAGAAACGTCTCTTTAGATCTTCTGCCCATTTTTGTATTGGGTTGTTTGTTTTTTTAATATTAAGCTGCATGAGCTCTTTATATATATTGGAGATTAAACTTTTGTCCATTGATTCGTTTGCAAATATTTTCGCCCATTCTGAGGGATGCTTTTTGCCATTCCCGTTTTTTTAACAAAAAAAGAAAGAAAGGAAAAGAAGCAGAACACTAATGTGTGTAAAATATGCCTTTTGAAACTGTCGTTTTGAAATATGGACGTCCTTTGAATTTTTTGGTCGATATATGAACCCAGGATTTGTTTTCAGGGCAGGTGTCATTTACAGGCCTGCAATGATTTTGAATATCAACTGACCATTAGCGCTGGGATTAAAGCTGCTGTTGTGTGAAACGGCCACAAGGTGGCAGCAGGTCTCCCTTACCAAATCTGGTTACTGGGGCAACAGAGCCTCAATGGAAGTCGTGTTGTAGATTGGAATTTAGAATGGAATGTGCCAGGAGAAAGCCCCTCAAGTTTGTCTCACTACTTCTTTTTCGTGTTTTTAATTTAATTTTTTTATTTTTTATTACAGCAAATTTGATTACAATGTTTGGCTTGTTGTAGGTGTGGAAGATGTGGTTCTTTTACACATACACATATGTCTGTTCTTCCTGGGATCCTTTTCCCATGTACCTTATGACAGAATGTTGAGTAGTCTTCTCTTGGTATTCTGTAGGTCTTTGGTGATTATATATGTCACCTGTGTTTGTATATGTCTGTTAACCCCAATATCATAATGAAAGCAATCCTCACACCTTTCCATTGGTGAACCATAAGTTTGTTGAATGAATCTGTGATTGCCCTTCTCCGTGGAAATATCTGCCCTGGTATCCATTTTTCGGTCACACCTATAAGAGATATGATATGACCTGTGTCTTTCACTTTCTGACTTACAACAACTCACGTGCTTACCTCTAGACACACCTACGGTGCTACAAATGGCATTGTGTCCTTTTATTCCTTGGCTTCTATTCTGCCTTAGCGAGGTCCATTTTCAACAATGTGATTCCCTGAGGGCTGAGGATTAGCTGACCTGGGTAGCCTGACCCTGCCGGCCGGCCCTCCCCAGGTGTGCCTGGGTTGAGGTCAATATAAACAGCGCTGCAGGCAGCAATAGCCCCTGAAGCTGTGCCTGACTCCATATTCTCTGCCCCGTCAGCAGTGTCGGGGCTGTGCTGGTGGGAGGGAGTGAGCGGCCACGGCTTTGTGGGTGGCCCGATGTGAGTGGGTCTCTGCTGGACTTTCTGCAGGAGTTGCCAGGCTTCCACCTGTAAAGAAGAGGATGTGTCACCTCTACCATCCACTGGAATTTCTCTCCGGACAGAGGTGAGGAAGGAAAAAAGCAGTGGGGGCCGGGACAGGAGGGGTATCTCAGACAGGGCAATGGAAAGCTTCTAGAAGAGCGCCCAAGGCCAGGATCATCCTGGCTGGCCTGCAGGCACCAAGTTGGCCTGCGTGCTGTCACTTGTGTGGCTCCACGGCCCTTCCTCTAGGCTTTCAAGCCCTTGTACATATTCAGGTGTTTTACCTGGGAAGGGTGGGAAAAGTTCAACAGCAGCTGGCCTGGGGCTCAGCTCACGGTTACTCACAGATGCCTCGGCATGGCCCCCCGCTTTGCAATGAGGACGCTCCTTGCGTAGGAGTGGGCTGCTGGCTCTATGGGAGATGATTCCCCACCTCTGACCAATTTCAGAATTGTTTACCGATGGAGCAAGTGCCCTGATTGTGTTTTCCTCTGTCTAACTCGTGGGTTCAGGTTTTTTTTTTTTTCTTTTTTGGTTCAAGTTAGATTTTATTCCTCTTTTATGTATTTATAGATATAAGCATGGAAATAATTCATTCATATAAATACATCTGTGTGAAGGGAAGAACTTTTTTCTGTTTTATTTTTAAATTTTATTTTTTAAAATTTTGAAATTTAATTTTATTTATTTTTTATACAGCAGGTTATTATTAGTTATGTATTTTATGCATATACATGTATACAGGTCAATCCCAATCTCCCAACTCACCCCAACACCACCTCCCCATGGCTTCCCACACTTGGTGTCCATACGTGTGGTCTCTACCTCTGTGTCTCTATTTCTTCCCTGCAAACCAGTTCATCTGTACCATTTTTCTAGGTTCCACATATATGCATTAATATACAATATTTGTTTGTCTCTTTCTGACTTACTTCATTCTGTATGACAGTCTCTAGATCCATCGACGTCTCTACAAATGACCCAGTTTCATTCCTTCTTATGGCTGAGTAATATTCCATTTTATATATGTACCACATCTTTATCCATTCGTCTGTCTGTGGGTATTTAGGTTGCTTCCATTACCTGGCTATCGTAAATAGTGCTGAAATGAGCATTGTGGTGAATGTGCCTTTTTGATTTATGGTTTTCTCTGGGTATATGCCCAGAAGTGGGATTGCTGGATCATATGGTAATTCTATTTCTAGTTTTTTTAAGGAAACTCCATACTGTTCTCCATCGTGACTGTATCAATTTACATTTCCACCACTAGTGGAAGAGGGATCCTTTTGTCCACACCCTCCCCAGAATTCGTTGTTTGTAGATTTTCTGATGATGCCGATTCTAACAGGTGTGAGGTGATACCTCATTGTAGTTTTGATTTGCATTTCTCTAATAATTAGTGATGTTGAGCAGCTTTTCATGTGCGTCTTGGCCATCTCTGTGTCTTCTTTGAAGAAACGTCTCTTTAGATCTTCTGCCCATTTTTGTATTGGGTTGTTTGTTTTTTTAATATTAAGCTGCATGAGCTCTTTATATATATTGGAGATTAAACTTTTGTCCATTGATTCGTTTGCAAATATTTTCGCCCATTCTGAGGGATGCTTTTTGCCATTCCCGTTTTTTTAACAAAAAAAGAAAGAAAGGAAAAGAAGCAGAACACTAATGTGTGTAAAATATGCCTTTTGAAACTGTCGTTTTGAAATATGGACGTCCTTTGAATTTTTTGGTCGATATATGAACCCAGGATTTGTTTTCAGGGCAGGTGTCATTTACAGGCCTGCAATGATTTTGAATATCAACTGACCATTAGCGCTGGGATTAAAGCTGCTGTTGTGTGAAACGGCCACAAGGTGGCAGCAGGTCTCCCTTACCAAATCTGGTTACTGGTGCAACAGAGCTTCAATGGAAGTCGTGTTCTAGATTGGAATTTAGAATGGAATGTGCCAGGAGAAAGCCCCTCAAGTTTGTCTCACTACTTCTTGTTCGTGTTTTTAATTTAATTTTTTTATTTTTTATTACAGCAAATTTGATTACAATGTTTGGCTTGTTGTAGGTGTGGAAGATGTGGTTCTTTTACACATACACATATGTCTGTTCTTCCTGGGATCCTTTTCCCATGTACCTTATGACAGAATGTTGAGTAGTCTTCTCTTGGTATTCTGTAGGTCTTTGGTGATTCTATATGTCACCTGTGTTTGTATATGTCTGTTAACCCCAATATCATAATGAAAGCAATCCTCACACCTTTCCATTGGTGAACCATAAGTTTGTTGAATGAATCTGTGATTGCCCTTCTCCGTGGAAATATCTGCCCTGGTATCCATTTTTCGGTCACACCTATAAGAGATATGATATGATATGTGTCTTTCACTTTCTGACTTACAACAACTCACGTGCTTACCTCTAGACACAACTACGGTGCTACAAATGGCATTGTGTCCTTTTATTCCTTGGCTTCTATTCTGCCTTAGCGAGGTCCATTTTCAACAATGTGATTCCCTGAGGGCTGAGGATTAGCTGACCTGGGTAGCCTGACCCTGCCGGCCGGCCCTCCCCAGGTGTGCCTGGGTTGAGGTCAATATAAACAGCGCTGCAGGCAGCAATAGCCCCTGAAGCTGTGCCTGACTCCATATTCTCTGCCCCGTCAGCAGTGTCGGGGCTGTGCTGGTGGGAGGGAGTGAGGGGCCACGGCTTTGTGGGTGGCCCAGTGTGAGTGGGTCTCTGCTGGACTTTCTGCAGGAGTTGCCAGGCTTCCACCTGTAATGAAGAGGATGTGTCACCCATACCTTCCGCTGGAATTTCTCTCCGGACAGAGGTGAGGAAGGAAAAAAGCAGTGGGGGCCGGGACAGGAGGGGTATCTCAGGCAGGGCAATGGAAAGCTTCCAGAAGAGCGCCCAGGGCCAGGACCATCCTGACTGGCCTGCAGGCACCAAGTTGTCCTGCATGCTGTCGCTGGTGTGGCTCCACGGCCCTTCCTCTAGGCTTTCAAGCCCTTGTACATATTCAGGTGTTTTACCTGGGAAGGGTGGGAAAAGTTCAACAGCAGCTGGCCTGGGGCTCAGCTCACGGTTACTCACAGATGCCTCGGCATGGCCCCCCGCTTTGCAATGAGGACACTCCTTGCGTAGGAGTGGGCTGCTGGCTCTATGGGAGATGATTCCCCACCTCTGACCAATTTCAGAATTGTTTACCTATAGAGCAAGTGCCCTGATTGTGTTTTCCTCTGTCTAACTCGTGGGTTCAGGTTTTTTTTTTTCTTTTTTGGTTCAAGTTAGATTTTATTCCTCTTTTATGTATTTATAGATATAAGCATGGAAATAATTCATTCATATAAATACATCTGTGTGAAGGGAAGAACTTTTTTCTGTTTTATTTTTAAATTTTATTGTTTAAAATTTTGAAATTTAATTTTATTTATTTTTTATACAGCAGGTTATTATTAGTTATGTATTTTATGCATATACATGTATACAGGTCAATCCCAATCTCCCAACTCACCCCAACACCACCTCCCCGTGGCTTCCCACACTTGGTGTCCATACGTGGGTTCTCTACCTCTGTGTCTCTATTTCTTCCCTGCAAACCAGTTCATCTGTACCATTTTTCTAGGTTCCACATATATGCATTAATATACAATATTTGTTTGTCTCTTTCTGACTTACTTCATTCTGTATGACAGTCTCTAGATCCATCGACGTCTCTACAAATGACCCAGTTTCATTCCTTCTTATGGCTGAGTAATATTCCATTTTATATATGTACCACATCTTTATCCATTCGTCTGTCTGTGGGTATTTAGGTTGCTTCCATTACCTGGCTATCGTAAATAGTGCTGAAATGAGCATTGTGGTGAATGTGCCTTTTTGATTTATGGTTTTCTCTGGGTATATGCCCAGAAGTTGGATTGCTGAATCATATGGTAATTCTATTTCTAGTTTTTTTAAGGAAACTCCATACTGTTCTCCATCGTGACTGTATCAATTTACATTTCCACCACTAGTGGAAGAGGGATCCTTTTGTCCACACCCTCCCCAGAATTCGTTGTTTGTAGATTTTCTGATGATGCCGATTCTAACAGGTGTGAGGTGATACCTCATTGTAGTTTTGATTTGCATTTCTCTAATAATTAGTGATGTTGAGCAGCTTTTCATGTGCGTCTTGGCCATCTCTGTGCCTTCTTTGAAGAAACGTCTCTTTAGATCTTCTGCCCATTTTTGTATTGGGTTGTTTGTTTTTTTAATATTAAGCTGCATGAGCTCTTTATATATATTGGAGATTAAACTTTTGTCCATTGATTCGTTTGCAAATATTTTCGCCCATTCTGAGGGATGCTTTTTGCCATTCCCGTTTTTTTTAAAAAAAAAGAAAGAAAGAAAAAGAAGCAGAACACTAATGTGAGTAAAATATGCCTTTTGAAACTGTCGTTTTGAAATATGGACGTCCTTTGAATTTTTTGGTCGATATATGAACCCAGGATTTGTTTTCAGGGCAGGTGTCATTTACAGGCCTGCAATGATTTTGAATATCAACTGACCATTAGCGCTGGGATTAAAGCTGCTGTTGTGTGAAACGGCCACAAGGTGGCAGCAGGTCTCCCTTACCAAATCTGGTTACTGGGGCAACAGAGCCTCAATGGAAGTCGTGTTCTAGATTGGAATTTAGAATGGAATGTGCCAGGAGAAAGCCCCTCAAGTTTGTCTCACTACTTCTTGTTCGTGTTTTTAATTTAATTTTTTATTTTTTATTACAGCAAATTTGATTACAATGTTTGGCTTGTTGTAGGTGTGGAAGATGTGGTTCTTTTACACATACACATATGTCTGTTCTTCCTGGGATCCTTTTCCCATGTACCTTATGACAGAATGTTGAGTAGTCTTCTCTTGGTATTCTGTAGGTCTTTGGTGATTCTATATGTCACCTGTGTTTGTATATGTCTGTTAACCCCAATATCATAATGAAACCAATCCTCACACCTTTCCATTGGTGAACAATAAGGTTGTTGAATGAATCTCTGATTGCCCTTCTCCGTGGAAATATCTGCCCTGGTATCCATTTTTCGGTCACACCTATAAGAGATATGATATGATATGTGTCTTTCACTTTCTGACTTACAACAACTCACGTGCTTACCTCTAGACACACCTACGGTGCTACAAATGGCATTGTGTCCTTTTATTCCTTGGCTTCTATTCTGCCTTAGCGAGGTCCATTTTCAACAATGTGATTCCCTGAGGGCTGAGGATTAGCTGACCTGGGTAGCCTGACCCTGCCGGCCGGCCCTCCCCAGGTGTGCCTGGGTTGAGGTCAATATAAACAGCGCTGCAGGCAGCAATAGCCCCTGAAGCTGTGCCTGACTCCATATTCTCTGCCCCGTCAGCAGTGTCGGGGCTGTGCTGGTGGGAGGGAGTGAGGGGCCACGGCTTTGTGGGTGGCCCGGTGTGAGTGGGTCTCTGCTGGACTTTCTGCAGGAGTTGCCAGGCTTCCACCTGTAATGAAGAGGATGTGTCACCCATACCTTCCGCTGGAATTTCTCTCCGGACAGAGGTGAGAAAGGAAAAAAGCAGTGGGGGCCGGGACAGGAGGGGTATCTCAGGCAGGACAATGGAAAGCTTCCAGAAGAGTGCCCAGGGCCAGGAGCATCCTGACTGGCCTGCAGGCACCAAGTTGGCCTGCGTGCTGTCACTTGTGTGGCTCCACGGCCCTTCCTCTAGGCTTTCAAGCCCTTGTACATATTCAGGTGTTTTACCTGGGAAGGGTGGGAAAAGTTCAACAGCAGCTGGCCTGGGGCTCAGCTCACGGTTACTCACAGATGCCTCGGCATGGCCCCCCGCTTTGCAATGAGGACGCTCCTTGCGTAGGAGTGGGCTGCTAGCTCTATGGGAGATGATTCCCCACCTCTGACCAATTTCAGAATTGTTTACCGATGGAGCAAGTGCCCTGATTGTGTTTTCCTCTGTCTAACTCGTGGGTTCAGGTTTTTTTTTTTCTTTTTTGGTTCAAGTTAGATTTTATTCCTCTTTTATGTATTTATAGATATAAGCATGGAAATAATTCATTCATATAAATACATCTGTGTGAAGGGAAGAACTTTTTTCTGTTTTATTTTTAAATTTTATTGTTTAAAATTTTGAAATTTAATTTTATTTATTTTTTATACAGCAGGTTATTATTAGTTATGTATTTTATGCATATACATGTATACAGGTCAATCCCAATCTCCCAACTCACCCCAACACCACCTCCCCGTGGCTTCCCACACTTGGTGTCCATACGTGGGTTCTCTACCTCTGTGTCTCTATTTCTTCCCTGCAAACCAGTTCATCTGTACCATTTTTCTAGGTTCCACATATATGCATTAATATACAATATTTGTTTGTCTCTTTCTGACTTACTTCATTCTGTATGACAGTCTCTAGATCCATCGACGTCTCTACAAATGACCCAGTTTCATTCCTTCTTATGGCTGAGTAATATTCCATTTTATATATGTACCACATCTTTATCCATTCGTCTGTCTGTGGGTATTTAGGTTGCTTCCATTACCTGGCTATCGTAAATAGTGCTGAAATGAGCATTGTGGTGAATGTGCCTTTTTGATTTATGGTTTTCTCTGGGTATATGCCCAGAAGTTGGATTGCTGAATCATATGGTAATTCTATTTCTAGTTTTTTTAAGGAAACTCCATACTGTTCTCCATCGTGACTGTATCAATTTACATTTCCACCACTAGTGGAAGAGGGATCCTTTTGTCCACACCCTCCCCAGAATTCGTTGTTTGTAGATTTTCTGATGATGCCGATTCTAACAGGTGTGAGGTGATACCTCATTGTAGTTTTGATTTGCATTTCTCTAATAATTAGTGATGTTGAGCAGCTTTTCATGTGCGTCTTGGCCATCTCTGTGCCTTCTTTGAAGAAACGTCTCTTTAGATCTTCTGCCCATTTTTGTATTGGGTTGTTTGTTTTTTTAATATTAAGCTGCATGAGCTCTTTATATATATTGGAGATTAAACTTTTGTCCATTGATTCGTTTGCAAATATTTTCGCCCATTCTGAGGGATGCTTTTTGCCATTCCCGTTTTTTTTAAAAAAAAAGAAAGAAAGAAAAAGAAGCAGAACACTAATGTGAGTAAAATATGCCTTTTGAAACTGTCGTTTTGAAATATGGACGTCCTTTGAATTTTTTGGTCGATATATGAACCCAGGATTTGTTTTCAGGGCAGGTGTCATTTACAGGCCTGCAATGATTTTGAATATCAACTGACCATTAGCGCTGGGATTAAAGCTGCTGTTGTGTGAAACGGCCACAAGGTGGCAGCAGGTCTCCCTTACCAAATCTGGTTACTGGGGCAACAGAGCCTCAATGGAAGTCGTGTTCTAGATTGGAATTTAGAATGGAATGTGCCAGGAGAAAGCCCCTCAAGTTTGTCTCACTACTTCTTGTTCGTGTTTTTAATTTAATTTTTTATTTTTTATTACAGCAAATTTGATTACAATGTTTGGCTTGTTGTAGGTGTGGAAGATGTGGTTCTTTTACACATACACATATGTCTGTTCTTCCTGGGATCCTTTTCCCATGTACCTTATGACAGAATGTTGAGTAGTCTTCTCTTGGTATTCTGTAGGTCTTTGGTGATTCTATATGTCACCTGTGTTTGTATATGTCTGTTAACCCCAATATCATAATGAAACCAATCCTCACACCTTTCCATTGGTGAACAATAAGGTTGTTGAATGAATCTCTGATTGCCCTTCTCCGTGGAAATATCTGCCCTGGTATCCATTTTTCGGTCACACCTATAAGAGATATGATATGATATGTGTCTTTCACTTTCTGACTTACAACAACTCACGTGCTTACCTCTAGACACACCTACGGTGCTACAAATGGCATTGTGTCCTTTTATTCCTTGGCTTCTATTCTGCCTTAGCGAGGTCCATTTTCAACAATGTGATTCCCTGAGGGCTGAGGATTAGCTGACCTGGGTAGCCTGACCCTGCCGGCCGGCCCTCCCCAGGTGTGCCTGGGTTGAGGTCAATATAAACAGCGCTGCAGGCAGCAATAGCCCCTGAAGCTGTGCCTGACTCCATATTCTCTGCCCCGTCAGCAGTGTCGGGGCTGTGCTGGTGGGAGGGAGTGAGGGGCCACGGCTTTGTGGGTGGCCCGGTGTGAGTGGGTCTCTGCTGGACTTTCTGCAGGAGTTGCCAGGCTTCCACCTGTAATGAAGAGGATGTGTCACCCATACCTTCCGCTGGAATTTCTCTCCGGACAGAGGTGAGAAAGGAAAAAAGCAGTGGGGGCCGGGACAGGAGGGGTATCTCAGGCAGGGCAATGGAAAGCTTCCAGAAGAGCGCCCAGGGCCAGGACCATCCTGACTGGCCTGCAGGCACCAAGTTGGCCTGCGTGCTGTCGCTGGTGTGGCTCCACGGCCCTTCCTCTAGGCTTTCAAGCCCTTGTACATATTCAGGTGTTTTACCTGGGAAGGGTGGGAAAAGTTCAACAGCAGCTGGCCTGGGGCTCAGCTCACGGTTACTCACAGATGCCTCGGCATGGCCCCCCGCTTTGCAATGAGGACGCTCCTTGCGTAGGAGTGGGCTGCTGGCTCTATGGGAGATGATTCCCCACCTCTGACGAATTTCAGAAGTGTTTACCGATGGAGCAAGTGCCCTGATTGTGTTTTCCTCTGTCTAACTCGTGGGTACAGGTTTTTTTTTTCTTTTTTGGTTCAAGTTAGATTTTATTCCTCTTTTATGTATTTATAGATATAAGCATGGAAATAATTCATTCATATAAATACATCTGTGTGAAGGGAAGAACTTTTTTCTGTTTTATTTTTAAATTTTATTTTTTAAAATTTTGAAATTTAATTTTATTTATTTTTTATACAGCAGGTTATTATTAGTTATGTATTTTATGCATATACATGTATACAGGTCAATCCCAATCTCCCAACTCACCCCAACACCACCTCCCCATGGCTTCCCACACTTGGTGTCCATACGTGTGTTCTCTACCTCTGTGTCTCTATTTCTTCCCCGCAAACCAGTTCATCTGTACCATTTTTCTAGGTTCCACATATATGCATTAATATACAATATTTGTTTGTCTCTTTCTGACTTACTTCATTCTGTATGACAGTCTCTAGATCCATCGACATCTCTACAAATGACCCAGTTTCATTCCTTCTTATGGCTGAGTAATATTCCATTTTATATATGTACCACATCTTTATCCATTCGTCTGTCTGTGGGTATTTAGGTTGTTTCCATTACCTGGCTATCGTAAATAGTGCTGAAATGAGCATTGTGGTGAATGTGCCTTTTTGATTTATGGTTTTATCTGGGTATATGCCCAGAAGTGGGATTGCTGGATCATATGGTAATTCTATTACTAGATTTTTTAAGGAAACTCCATACTGTTCTCCATCGTGACTGTATCAATTTACATTTCCACCACTAGTGGAAGAGGGATCCTTTTGTCCACACCCTCCCCAGAATTCGTTGTTTGTAGATTTTCTGATAATGCCAGTTGTAACAGGTGTGAGGTGGTACCTCATTGTAGATTTGATTTGCATTTCTCTAATAATTAGTGATGTTGAGCAGCTTTTCATGTGTGTCTTGGCCATCTCTGTGTCTTCTTTGAAGAAACGTCTCTTTAGATCTTCTGCCCATTTTTGTATTGGGTTGTTTGTTTTTTTAATATTAAGCTGCATGAGCTCTTTATATATATTGGAGATTAAACCTTTGTCCATTGATTCGTTTGCAAATATTTTCACCCATTCTGAGGGATGCTTTTTGCCATTCCCGTTTTTTTAACAAAAAAAGAAAGAAAGGAAAAGAAGCAGAACACTAATGTGTGTAAAATATGCCTTTTGAAACTGTCGTTTTGAAATATGGACGTCCTTTGAATTTTTTGGTCGATATATGAACCCAGGATTTGTTTTCAGGGCAGGTGTCATTTACAGGCCTGCAATGATTTTGAATATCAACTGACCATTAGCGCTGGGATTAAAGCTGCTGTTGTGTGAAACGGCCACAAGGTGGCAGCAGGTCTCCCTTACCAAATCTGGTTACTGGGGCAACAGAGCCTCAATGGAAGTCGTGTTCTAGATTGGAATTTAGAATGGAATGTGCCAGGAGAAAGCCCCTCAAGTTTGTCTCACTACTTCTTGTTCGTGTTTTTAATTTAATTTTTTATTTTTTATTACAGCAAATTTGATTACAATGTTTGGCTTGTTGTAGGTGTGGAAGATGTGGTTCTTTTACACATACACATATGTCTGTTCTTCCTGGGATCCTTTTCCCATGTACCTTATGACAGAATGTTGAGTAGTCTTCTCTTGGTATTCTGTAGGTCTTTGGTGATTCTATATGTCACCTGTGTTTGTATATGTCTGTTAACCCCAATATCATAATGAAACCAATCCTCACACCTTTCCATTGGTGAACCATAAGGTTGTTGAATGAATCTCTGATTGCCCTTCTCCGTGGAAATATCTGCCCTGGTATCCATTTTTCGGTCACACCTATAAGAGATATGATATGATATGTGTCTTTCACTTTCTGACTTACAACAACTCACGTGCTTACCTCTAGACACACCTACGGTGCTACAAATGGCATTGTGTCCTTTTATTCCTTGGCTTCTATTCTGCCTTAGCGAGGTCCATTTTCAACAATGTGATTCCCTGAGGGCTGAGGATTAGCTGACCTGGGTAGCCTGACCCTGCCGGCCGGCCCTCCCCAGGTGTGCCTGGGTTGAGGTCAATATAAACAGCGCTGCAGGCAGCAATAGCCCCTGAAGCTGTGCCTGACTCCATATTCTCTGCCCCGTCAGCAGTGTCGGGGCTGTGCTGGTGGGAGGGAGTGAGGGGCCACGGCTTTGTGGGTGGCCCGGTGTGAGTGGGTCTCTGCTGGACTTTCTGCAGGAGTTGCCAGGCTTCCACCTGTAATGAAGAGGATGTGTCACCCATACCTTCCGCTGGAATTTCTCTCCGGACAGAGGTGAGGAAGGAAAAATGCAGTGGGGGCCGGGACAGGAGGGGTATCTCAGGCAGGGCAATGGAAAGCTTCCAGAAGAGCGCCCAGGGCCAGGAGCATCCTGACTGGCCTGCAGGCACCAAGTTGGCCTGCGTGCTGTCACTGGTGTGGCTCCATGGCCCTTCCTCTAGGCTTTCAAGCCCTTGTACATATTCAGGTGTTTTACCTGGGAAGGGTGGGAAAAGTTCAACAGCAGCTGGCCTGGGGCTCAGCTCACGGTTACTCACAGATGACTCGGCATGGCCCCCCGCTTTGCAATGAGGACGATCCTTGCGTAGGAATGGGCTGCTGGCTCTATGGGAGATGATTCCCCACCTCTGACCAATTTCAGAATTGTTTACCGATGGAGCAAGTGCCCTGATTGTGTTTTCCTCTGTCTAACTCGTGTGTTCAGGTTTTTTTTTTCTTTTCTGGTTCAAGTTAGATTTTATTCCTCTTTTATGTATTTATAGATATAAGCATGGAAATAATTCATTCATATAAATACATCTGTGTGAAGGGAAGAACTTTTTTCTGTTTTATTTTTAAATTTTATTGTTTAAAATTTTGAAATTTAATTTTATTTATTTTTTATACAGCAGGTTATTATTAGTTATGTATTTTATGCATATACATGTATACAGGTCAATCCCAATCTCCCAACTCACCCCAACACCACCTCCCCATGGCTTCCCACACTTGGTGTCCATACGTGTGTTCTCTACCTCTGTGTCTCTATTTCTTCCCTGCAAACCAGTTCATCTGTACCATTTTTCTTGGTTCCACATATATGCATTAATATACAATATTTGTTTGTCTCTTTCTGACTTACTTCATTCTGTATGACAGTCTCTAGATCCATCGACGTCTCTACAAATGACCCAGTTTCATTCCTTCTTATGGCTGAGTAATATTCCATTTTATATATGTACCACATCTTTATCCATTCGTCTGTCTGTGGGTATTTAGGTTGCTTCCATTACCTGGCTATCGTAAATAGTGCTGAAATGAGCATTGTGGTGAATGTGCCTTTTTGATTTATGGTTTTCTCTGGGTATATGCCCAGAAGTGGGATTGCTGAATCATATGTTAATTCTATTTCTAGTTTTTTTAAGGAAACTCCATACTGTTCTCCATCGTGACTGTATCAATTTACATTTCCACCACTAGTGGAAGAGGGATCCTTTTGTCCACACCCTCCCCAGAATTCGTTGTTTGTAGATTTTCTGATGATGCCGATTCTAACAGGTGTGAGGTGATACCTCATTGTAGTTTTGATTTGCATTTCTCTAATAATTAGTGATGTTGAGCAGCTTTTCATGTGCGTCTTGGCCATCTCTGTGTCTTCTTTGAAGAAACGTCTCTTTAGATCTTCTGCCCATTTTTGTATTGGGTTGTTTTTTTAATATTAAGCTGCATGAGCTCTTTATATATATTGGAGATTAAACTTTTGTCCATTGATTCGTTTGCAAATATTTTCGCCCATTCTGAGGGATGCTTTTTGCCATTCCTGTTTTTTTAACAAAAAAAGAAAGAAAGGAAAAGAAGCAGAACACTAATGTGTGTAAAATATGCCTTTTGAAACTGTCGTTTTGAAATATGGACGTCCTTTGAATTTTTTGGTCGATATATGAACCCAGGATTTGTTTTCAGGGCAGGTGTCATTTACAGGCCTGCAATGATTTTGAATATCAACTGACCATTAGCGCTGGGATTAAAGCTGCTGTTGTGTGAAACGGCCACAAGGTGGCAGCAGGTCTCCCTTACCAAATCTGGTTACTGGGGCAACAGAGCCTCAATGGAAGTCGTGTTCTAGATTGGAATTTAGAATGGAATGTGCCAGGAGAAAGCCTCTCAAGTTTGCCTCACTACTTCTTGTTCGTGTTTTTAATTTAATTTTTTATTTTTTATTACAGCAAATTTGATTACAATGTTTGGCTTGTTGTAGGTGTGGAAGATGTGGTTCTTTTACACATACACATATGTCTACTCTTCCTGGGATCCTTTTCCCATGTACCTTATGACAGAATGTTGAGTAGTCTTCTCTTGGTATTCTGTAGGTCTTTGGTGATTATATATGTCACCTGTGTTTGTATATATCTGTTAACCCCAATATCATAATGAAACCAATCCTCACACCTTTCCATTGGTGAACCATAAGTTTGTTGAATGAATCTCTGATTGCCCTTCTCCGTGGAAATATCTGCCCTGGTATCCATTTTTCGGTCACACCTATAAGAGATATGATATGATATGTGTCTTTCACTTTCTGACTTACAACAACTCACGTGCTTACCTCTAGACACACCTACGGTGCTACAAATGGCATTGTGTCCTTTTATTCCTTGGCTTCTATTCTGCCTTAGCGAGGTCCATTTTCAACAATGTGATTCCCTGAGGGCTGAGAATTAGCTGACCTGGGTAGCCTGACCCTGCCGGCCGGCCCTCCCCAGGTGTGCCTGGGTTGAGGTCAATATAAACAGTGCTGCAGGCAGCAATAGCCCCTGAAGCTGTGCCTGACTCCATATTCTCTGCCCCGTCAGCAGTGTCGGGGCTGTGCTGGTGGGAGGGAGTGAGGGGCCACGGCTTTGTGGGTGGCCCGGTGTGAGTGGGTCTCTGCTGGACTTTCTGCAGGAGTTGCCAGGCTGCCACCTGTAATGAAGAGGATGTGTCACCCATACCTTCCGCTGGAATTTCTCTCCGGACAGAGGTGAGGAAGGAAAAAAGCAGTGGGGGCCGGGACAGGAGGGGTATCTCAGGCAGGACAATGGAAAGCTTCCAGAAGAGCGCCCAGGGCCAGGACCATCCTGACTGGCCTGCAGGCACCAAGTTGGCCTGCGTGCTGTCACTGGTGTGGCTCCACGGACCTTCCTCTAGGCTTTCAAGCCGTTGTACATATTCAGGTATTTTACCTGGGAAGGGTGGGAAAAGTTCAACAGCAGCTGGCCTGGGGCTCAGCTCACGGTTACTCACAGATGCCTCGGCATGGCCCCGAGCTTTGCAATGAGGATGATCCTTGCGTAGGAGTGGGCTGCTGGCTCCATGGGAGATGATTCCCCACCTCTGACCAATTTCAGAATTGTTTACCGATGGAGCAAGTGCCCTGATTGTGTTTTCCTCTGTCTAACTCGTGTGTTCAGGTTTTTTTTTTTTTCTTTTCTGGTTCAAGTTAGATTTTATTCCTCTTTTATGTATTTATAGATATAAGCATGGAAATAATTCATTCATATAAATACATCTGTGTGAAGGGAAGAACTTTTTTCTGTTTTATTTTTAAATTTTATTGTTTAAAATTTTGAAATTTAATTTTATTTATTTTTTATACAGCAGGTTATTATTAGTTATGTATTTTATGCATATACATATATACAGGTCAATCCCAATCTCCCAACTCACCCCAACACCACCTCCCCATGGCTTCCCACACTTGGTGTCCATACGTGTGTTCTCTACCTCTGTGTCTCTATTTCTTCCCTGCAAACCAGTTCATCTGTACCATTTTTCTAGGTTCCACATATATGCATTTATATACAATATTTGTTTGTCTCTTTCTGACTTACTTCATTCTGTATGACAGTCTCTAGATCCATCGACGTCTCTACAAATGACCCAGTTTCATTCCTTCTTATGGCTGAGTAATATTCCATTTTATATATGTACCACATCTTTATCCATTCGTCTGTCTGTGGGTATTTAGGTTGCTTCCATTACCTGGCTATCGTAAATAGTGCTGAAATGAGCATTGTGGTGAATGTGCCTTTTTGATTTATGGTTTTCTCTGGGTATATGCCCAGAAGTGGGATTGCTGGATCATATGGTAATTCTATTTCTAGTTTTTTTAAGGAAACTCCATACTGTTCTCCATCGTGACTGTATCAATTTACATTTCCACCACTAGTGGAAGAGGGATCCTTTTGTCCACACCCTCCCCAGAATTCGTTGTTTGTAGATTTTCTGATGATGCCGATTCTAACAGGTGTGAGGTGATACCTCATTGTAGTTTTGATTTGCATTTCTCTAATAATTAGTGATGTTGAGCAGCTTTTCATGTGCGTCTTGGCCATCTCTGTGTCTTCTTTGAAGAAACGTCTCTTTAGATCTTCTGCCCATTTTTGTATTGGGTTGTTTGTTTTTTTAATATTAAGCTGCATGAGCTCTTTATATATATTGGAGATTAAACTTTTGTCCATTGATTCGTTTGCAAATATTTTCGCCCATTCTGAGGGATGCTTTTTGCCATTCCCGTTTTTTTAACAAAAAAAGAAAGAAAGGAAAAGAAGCAGAACACTAATGTGTGTAAAATATGCCTTTTGAAACTGTCGTTTTGAAATATGGACGTCCTTTGAATTTTTTGGTCGATATATGAACCCAGGATTTGTTTTCAGGGCAGGTGTCATTTACAGGCCTGCAATGATTTTGAATATCAACTGACCATTAGCGCTGGGATTAAAGCTGCTGTTGTGTGAAACGGCCACAAGGTGGCAGCAGGTCTCCCTTACCAAATCTGGTTACTGGGGCAACAGAGCCTCAATGGAAGTCGTGTTCTAGATTGGAATTTAGAATGGAATGTGCCAGGAGAAGGCCCCTCAAGTTTGCCTCACTACTTCTTGTTCGTGTTTTTAATTTAATTTTTTTATTTTTTATTACAGCAAATTTGATTACAATGTTTGGCTTGTTGTAGGTGTGGAAGATGTGGTTCTTTTACACATACACATATGTCTGTTCTTCCTGGGATCCTTTTCCCATGTACCTTATGACAGAATGTTGAGTAGTCTTCTCTTGGTATTCTGTAGGTCTTTGGTGATTCTATATGTCACCTGTGTTTGTATATGTCTGTTAACCCCAATATCATAATGAAACCAATCCTCACACCTTTCCATTGGTGAACCATAAGTTTGTTGAATGAATCTGTGATTGCCCTTCTCCGTGGAAATATCTGCCCTGGTATCCATTTTTCGGTCACACCTATAAGAGATATGATATGATATGTGTCTTTCACTTTCTGACTTACAACAACTCACGTGCTTACCTCTAGACACACCTACGGTGCTACAAATGGCATTGTGTCCTTTTATTCCTTGGCTTCTATTCTGCCTTAGCGAGGTCCATTTTCAACAATGTGATTCCCTGAGGGCTGAGGATTAGCTGACCTGGGTAGCCTGACCCTGCCGGCCGGCCCTCCCCAGGTGTGCCTGGGTTGAGGTCAATATAAACAGCGCTGCAGGCAGCAATAGCCCCTGAAGCTGTGCCTGACTCCATATTCTCTGCCCCGTCAGCAGTGTCGGGGCTGTGCTGGTGGGAGGGAGTGAGGGGCCACAGCTTTGTGGGTGGCCCGGTGTGAGTGGGTCTCTGCTGGACTTTCTGAAGGAGTTGCCAGGCTTCCACCTGTAATGAAGAGGATGTGTCACCCATACCTTCCGCTGGAATTTCTCTCCGGACAGAGGTGAGGAAGGAAAAAAGCAGTGGGGGCCGGGACAGGAGGGGTATCTCAGGCAGGACAATGGAAAGCTTCCAGAAGAGTGCCCAGGGCCAGGAGCATCCTGACTGGCCTGCAGGCACCAAGTTGGCCTGCGTGCTGTCACTTGTGTGGCTCCACGGCCCTTCCTCTAGGCTTTCAAGCCCTTGTACATATTCAGGTGTTTTACCTGGGAAGGGTGGGAAAAGTTCAACAGCAGCTGGCCTGGGGCTCAGCTCACGGTTACTCACAGATGCCTCGGCATGGCCCCCCGCTTTGCAATGAGGACGCTCCTTGCGTAGGAGTGGGCTGCTAGCTCTATGGGAGATGATTCCCCACCTCTGACCAATTTCAGAATTGTTTACCGATGGAGCAAGTGCCCTGATTGTGTTTTCCTCTGTCTAACTCGTGGGTTCAGGTTTTTTTTTTTCTTTTTTGGTTCAAGTTAGATTTTATTCCTCTTTTATGTATTTATAGATATAAGCATGGAAATAATTCATTCATATAAATACATCTGTGTGAAGGGAAGAACTTTTTTCTGTTTTATTTTTAAATTTTATTTTTTAAAATTTTGAAATTTAATTTTATTTATTTTTTATACAGCAGGTTATTATTAGTTATGTATTTTATGCATATACATGTATACAGGTCAATCCCAATCTCCCAACTCACCCCAACACCACCTCCCCATGGCTTCCCACACTTGGTGTCCATACGTGTGGTCTCTACCTCTGTGTCTCTATTTCTTCCCTGCAAACCAGTTCATCTGTACCATTTTTCTAGGTTCCACATATATGCATTAATATACAATATTTGTTTGTCTCTTTCTGACTTACTTCATTCTGTATGACAGTCTCTAGATCCATCGACGTCTCTACAAATGACCCAGTTTCATTCCTTCTTATGGCTGAGTAATATTCCATTTTATATATGTACCACATCTTTATCCATTCGTCTGTCTGTGGGTATTTAGGTTGCTTCCATTACCTGGCTATCGTAAATAGTGCTGAAATGAGCATTGTGGTGAATGTGCCTTTTTGATTTATGGTTTTCTCTGGGTATATGCCCAGAAGTGGGATTGCTGGATCATATGGTAATTCTATTTCTAGTTTTTTTAAGGAAACTCCATACTGTTCTCCATCGTGACTGTATCAATTTACATTTCCACCACTAGTGGAAGAGGGATCCTTTTGTCCACACCCTCCCCAGAATTCGTTGTTTGTAGATTTTCTGATGATGCCAATTGTAACAGGTGTGAGGTGATACCTCATTGTAGTTTTGATTTGCATTTCTCTAATAATTAGTGATGTTGAGCAGCTTTTCATGTGCGTCTTGGACATCTCTGTGTCTTCTTTGAAGAAACGTCTCTTTAGATCTTCTGCCCATTTTTGTATTGGGTTGTTTGTTTTTTTAATATTAAGCTGCATGAGCTCTTTATATATATTGGAGATTAAACTTTTGTCCATTGATTCGTTTGCAAATATTTTCGCCCATTCTGAGGGATGCTTTTTGCCATTCCCGTTTTTTTAACAAAAAAAGAAAGAAAGGAAAAGAAGCAGAACACTAATGTGTGTAAAATATGCCTTTTGAAACTGTCGTTTTGAAATATGGACGTCCTTTGAATTTTTTGGTCGATATATGAACCCAGGATTTGTTTTCAGGGCAGGTGTCATTTACAGGCCTGCAATGATTTTGAATATCAACTGACCATTAGCGCTGGGATTAAAGCTGCTGTTGTGTGAAACGGCCACAAGGTGGCAGCAGGTCTCCCTTACCAAATCTGGTTACTGGGGCAACAGAGCTTCAATGGAAGTCGTGTTCTAGATTGGAATTTAGAATGGAATGTGCCAGGAGAAAGCCCCTCAAGTTTGTCTCACTACTTCTTGTTCGTGTTTTTAATTTAATTTTTTTATTTTTTATTACAGCAAATTTGATTACAATGTTTGGCTTGTTGTAGGTGTGGAAGATGTGGTTCTTTTACACATACACATATGTCTGTTCTTCCTGGGATCCTTTTCCCATGTACCTTATGACAGAATGTTGAGTAGTCTTCTCTTGGTATTCTGTAGGTCTTTGGTGATTATATATGTCACCTGTGTTTGTATATGTCTGTTAACCCCAATATCATAATGAAAGCAATCCTCACACCTTTCCATTGGTGAACCATAAGTTTGTTGAATGAATCTGTGATTGCCCTTCTCCGTGGAAATATCTGCCCTGGTATCCATTTTTCGGTCACACCTATAAGAGATATGATATGATATGTGTCTTTCACTTTCTGACTTACAACAACTCACGTGCTTACCTCTAGACACACCTACGGTGCTACAAATGGCATTGTGTCCTTTTATTCCTTGGCTTCTATTCTGCCTTAGCGAGGTCCATTTTCAACAATGTGATTCCCTGAGGGCTGAGGATTAGCTGACCTGGGTAGCCTGACCCTGCCGGCCGGCCCTCCCCAGGTGTGCCTGGGTTGAGGTCAATATAAACAGCGCTGCAGGCAGCAATAGCCCCTGAAGCTGTGCCTGACTCCATATTCTCTGCCCCGTCAGCAGTGTCGGGGCTGTGCTGGTGGGAGGGAGTGAGGGGCCACGGCTTTGTGGGTGGCCCGGTGTGAGTGGGTCTCTGCTGGACTTTCTGCAGGAGTTGCCAGGCTTCCACCTGTAATGAAGAGGATGTGTCACCCATACCTTCCGCTGGAATTTCTCTCCGGACAGAGGTGAGGAAGGAAAAAAGCAGTGGGGGCCGGGACAGGAGGGGTATCTCAGGCAGGGCAATGGAAAGCTTCCAGAAGAGCGCCCAGGGCCAGGACCATCCTGACTGGCCTGCAGGCACCAAGTTGTCCTGCATGCTGTCGCTGGTGTGGCTCCACGGCCCTTCCTCTAGGCTTTCAAGCCCTTGTACATATTCAGGTGTTTTACCTGGGAAGGGTGGGAAAAGTTCAACAGCAGCTGGCCTGGGGCTCAGCTCACGGTTACTCACAGATGCCTCGGCATGGCCCCCCGCTTTGCAATGAGGACACTCCTTGCGTAGGAGTGGGCTGCTGGCTCTATGGGAGATGATTCCCCACCTCTGACCAATTTCAGAATTGTTTACCTATAGAGCAAGTGCCCTGATTGTGTTTTCCTCTGTCTAACTCGTGGGTTCAGGTTTTTTTTTTTCTTTTTTGGTTCAAGTTAGATTTTATTCCTCTTTTATGTATTTATAGATATAAGCATGGAAATAATTCATTCATATAAATACATCTGTGTGAAGGGAAGAACTTTTTTCTGTTTTATTTTTAAATTTTATTGTTTAAAATTTTGAAATTTAATTTTATTTATTTTTTATACAGCAGGTTATTATTAGTTATGTATTTTATGCATATACATGTATACAGGTCAATCCCAATCTCCCAACTCACCCCAACACAACCTCCCCGTGGCTTCCCACACTTGGTGTCCATACGTGGGTTCTCTACCTCTGTGTCTCTATTTCTTCCCTGCAAACCAGTTCATCTGTACCATTTTTCTAGGTTCCACATATATGCATTAATATACAATATTTGTTTGTCTCTTTCTGACTTACTTCATTCTGTATGACAGTCTCTAGATCCATCGACGTCTCTACAAATGACCCAGTTTCATTCCTTCTTATGGCTGAGTAATATTCCATTTTATATATGTACCACATCTTTATCCATTCGTCTGTCTGTGGGTATTTAGGTTGCTTCCATTACCTGGCTATCGTAAATAGTGCTGAAATGAGCATTGTGGTGAATGTGCCTTTTTGATTTATGGTTTTCTCTGGGTATAGGCCCAGAAGTTGGATTGCTGAATCATATGGTAATTCTATTTCTAGTTTTTTTAAGGAAACTCCATACTGTTCTCCATCGTGACTGTATCAATTTACATTTCCACCACTAGTGGAAGAGGGATCCTTTTGTCCACACCCTCCCCAGAATTCGTTGTTTGTAGATTTTCTGATGATGCCGATTCTAACAGGTGTGAGGTGATACCTCATTGTAGTTTTGATTTGCATTTCTCTAATAATTAGTGATGTTGAGCAGCTTTTCATGTGCGTCTTGGCCATCTCTGTGCCTTCTTTGAAGAAACGTCTCTTTAGATCTTCTGCCCATTTTTGTATTGGGTTGTTTGTTTTTTTAATATTAAGCTGCATGAGCTCTTTATATATATTGGAGATTAAACTTTTGTCCATTGATTCGTTTGCAAATATTTTCGCCCATTCTGAGGGATGCTTTTTGCCATTCCTGTTTTTTTAAAAAAAAAAGAAAGAAAGAAAAAGAAGCAGAACACTAATGTGAGTAAAATATGCCTTTTGAAACTGTCGTTTTGAAATATGGACGTCCTTTGAATTTTTTGGTCGATATATGAACCCAGGATTTGTTTTCAGGGCAGGTGTCATTTACAGGCCTGCAATGATTTTGAATATCAACTGACCATTAGCGCTGGGATTAAAGCTGCTGTTGTGTGAAACGGCCACAAGGTGGCAGCAGGTCTCCCTTACCAAATCTGGTTACTGGGGCAACAGAGCCTCAATGG
Organism: Hyperoodon ampullatus; assembly: GCF_949752795.1. Lineage (NCBI taxonomy): Eukaryota > Metazoa > Chordata > Mammalia > Artiodactyla > Ziphiidae > Hyperoodon > Hyperoodon ampullatus. The sequence goes on along the minus strand of NW_027640475.1, from coordinate 681,971 downwards.
AAGTCGTGTTCTAGATTGGAATTTAGAATGGAATGTGCCAGGAGAAAGCCCCTCAAGTTTGTCTCACTACTTCTTGTTCGTGTTTTTAATTTAATTTTTTATTTTTTATTACAGCAAATTTGATTACAATGTTTGGCTTGTTGTAGGTGTGGAAGATGTGGTTCTTTTACACATACACATATGTCTGTTCTTCCTGGGATCCTTTTCCCATGTACCTTATGACAGAATGTTGAGTAGTCTTCTCTTGGTATTCTGTAGGTCTTTGGTGATTCTATATGTCACCTGTGTTTGTATATGTCTGTTAACCCCAATATCATAATGAAACCAATCCTCACACCTTTCCATTGGTGAACCATAAGTTTGTTGAATGAATCTCTGATTGCCCTTCTCCGTGGAAATATCTGCCCTGGTATCCATTTTTCGGTCACACCTATAAGAGATATGATATGATATGTGTCTTTCACTTTCTGACTTACAACAACTCACGTGCTTACCTCTAGACACACCTACGGTGCTACAAATGGCATTGTGTCCTTTTATTCCTTGGCTTCTATTCTGCCTTAGTGAGGTCCATTTTCAACAATGTGATTCCCTGAGGGCTGAGGATTAGCTGACCTGGGTAGCCTGACCCTGCCGGCCGGCCCTCCCCAGGTGTGCCTGGGTTGAGGTCAATATAAACAGCGCTGCAGGCAGCAATAGCCCCTGAAGCTGTGCCTGACTCCATATTCTCTGCCCCGTCAGCAGTGTCGGGGCTGTGCTGGTGGGAGGGAGTGAGGGGCCACGGCTTTGTGGGTGGCCCGGTGTGAGTGGGTCTCTGCTGGACTTTCTGCAGGAGTTGCCAGGCTTCCACCTGTAATGAAGAGGATGTGTCACCCATACCTTCCGCTGGAATTTCTCTCCGGACAGAGGTGAGGAAGGAAAAAAGCAGTGGGGGCCGGGACAGGAGGGGTATCTCAGGCAGGGCAATGGAAAGCTTCCAGAAGAGCGCCCAGGGCCAGGACCATCCTGACTGGCCTGCAGGCACCAAGTTGGCCTGCGTGCTGTCGCTGGTGTGGCTCCACGGCCCTTCCTCTAGGCTTTCAAGCCCTTGTACATATTCAGGTGTTTTACCTGGGAAGGGTGGGAAAAGTTCAACAGCAGCTGGCCTGGGGCTCAGCTCACGGTTACTCACAGATGCCTCGGCATGGCCCCCCGCTTTGCAATGAGGACGCTCCTTGCGTAGGAGTGGGCTGCTGGCTCTATGGGAGATGATTCCCCACCTCTGACGAATTTCAGAAGTGTTTACCGATGGAGCAAGTGCCCTGATTGTGTTTTCCTCTGTCTAACTCGTGGGTACAGGTTTTTTTTTTCTTTTTTGGTTCAAGTTAGATTTTATTCCTCTTTTATGTATTTATAGATATAAGCATGGAAATAATTCATTCATATAAATACATCTGTGTGAAGGGAAGAACTTTTTTCTGTTTTATTTTTAAATTTTATTTTTTAAAATTTTGAAATTTAATTTTATTTATTTTTTATACAGCAGGTTATTATTAGTTATGTATTTTATGCATATACATGTATACAGGTCAATCCCAATCTCCCAACTCACCCCAACACCACCTCCCCATGGCTTCCCACACTTGGTGTCCATACGTGTGTTCTCTACCTCTGTGTCTCTATTTCTTCCCTGCAAACCAGTTCATCTGTACCATTTTTCTAGGTTCCACATATATGCATTAATATACAATATTTGTTTGTCTCTTTCTGACTTACTTCATTCTGTATGACAGTCTCTAGATCCATCGACGTCTCTACAAATGACCCAGTTTCATTCCTTCTTATGGCTGAGTAATATTCCATTTTATATATGTACCACATCTTTATCCATTCGTCTGTCTGTGGGTATTTAGGTTGTTTCCATTACCTGGCTATCGTAAATAGTGCTGAAATGAGCATTGTGGTGAATGTGCCTTTTTGATTTATGGTTTTATCTGGGTATATGCCCAGAAGTGGGATTGCTGGATCATATGGTAATTCTATTACTAGATTTTTTAAGGAAACTCCATACTGTTCTCCATCGTGACTGTATCAATTTACATTTCCACCACTAGTGGAAGAGGGATCCTTTTGTCCACACCCTCCCCAGAATTCGTTGTTTGTAGATTTTCTGATGATGCCAGTTGTAACAGGTGTGAGGTGGTACCTCATTGTAGATTTGATTTGCATTTCTCTAATAATTAGTGATGTTGAGCAGCTTTTCATGTGTGTCTTGGCCATCTCTGTGTCTTCTTTGAAGAAACGTCTCTTTAGATCTTCTGCCCATTTTTGTATTGGGTTGTTTGTTTTTTTAATATTAAGCTGCATGAGCTCTTTATATATATTGGAGATTAAACCTTTGTCCATTGATTCGTTTGCAAATATTTTCACCCATTCTGAGGGATGCTTTTTGCCATTCCCGTTTTTTTAACAAAAAAAGAAAGAAAGGAAAAGAAGCAGAACACTAATGTGTGTAAAATATGCCTTTTGAAACTGTCGTTTTGAAATATGGACGTCCTTTGAATTTTTTGGTCGATATATGAACCCAGGATTTGTTTTCAGGGCAGGTGTCATTTACAGGCCTGCAATGATTTTGAATATCAACTGACCATTAGCGCTGGGATTAAAGCTGCTGTTGTGTGAAACGGCCACAAGGTGGCAGCAGGTCTCCCTTACCAAATCTGGTTACTGGGGCAACAGAGCCTCAATGGAAGTCGTGTTCTAGATTGGAATTTAGAATGGAATGTGCCAGGAGAAAGCCCCTCAAGTTTGTCTCACTACTTCTTGTTCGTGTTTTTAATTTAATTTTTTATTTTTTATTACAGCAAATTTGATTACAATGTTTGGCTTGTTGTAGGTGTGGAAGATGTGGTTCTTTTACACATACACATATGTCTGTTCTTCCTGGGATCCTTTTCCCATGTACCTTATGACAGAATGTTGAGTAGTCTTCTCTTGGTATTCTGTAGGTCTTTGGTGATTCTATATGTCACCTGTGTTTGTATATGTCTGTTAACCCCAATATCATAATGAAACCAATCCTCACACCTTTCCATTGGTGAACCATAAGGTTGTTGAATGAATCTCTGATTGCCCTTCTCCGTGGAAATATCTGCCCTGGTATCCATTTTTCGGTCACACCTATAAGAGATATGATATGATATGTGTCTTTCACTTTCTGACTTACAACAACTCACGTGCTTACCTCTAGACACACCTACGGTGTTACAAATGGCATTGTGTCCTTTTATTCCTTGGCTTCTATTCTGCCTTAGCGAGGTCCATTTTCAACAATGTGATTCCCTGAGGGCTGAGGATTAGCTGACCTGGGTAGCCTGACCCTGCCGGCCGGCCCTCCCCAGGTGTGCCTGGGTTGAGGTCAATATAAACAGCGCTGCAGGCAGCAATAGCCCCTGAAGCTGTGCCTGACTCCATATTCTCTGCCCCGTCAGCAGTGTCGGGGCTGTGCTGGTGGGAGGGAGTGAGGGGCCACGGCTTTGTGGGTGGCCCGGTGTGAGTGGGTCTCTGCTGGACTTTCTGCAGGAGTTGCCAGGCTTCCACCTGTAATGAAGAGGATGTGTCACCCATACCTTCCGCTGGAATTTCTCTCCGGACAGAGGTGAGGAAGGAAAAATGCAGTGGGGGCCGGGACAGGAGGGGTATCTCAGGCAGGGCAATGGAAAGCTTCCAGAAGAGCGCCCAGGGCCAGGAGCATCCTGACTGGCCTGCAGGCACCAAGTTGGCCTGCGTGCTGTCACTGGTGTGGCTCCATGGCCCTTCCTCTAGGCTTTCAAGCCCTTGTACATATTCAGGTGTTTTACCTGGGAAGGGTGGGAAAAGTTCAACAGCAGCTGGCCTGGGGCTCAGCTCACGGTTACTCACAGATGACTCGGCATGGCCCCCCGCTTTGCAATGAGGACGTTCCTTGCGTAGGAATGGGCTGCTGGCTCTATGGGAGATGATTCCCCACCTCTGACCAATTTCAGAATTGTTTACCGATGGAGCAAGTGCCCTGATTGTGTTTTCCTCTGTCTAACTCGTGTGTTCAGGTTTTTTTTTTCTTTTCTGGTTCAAGTTAGATTTTATTCCTCTTTTATGTATTTATAGATATAAGCATGGAAATAATTCATTCATATAAATACATCTGTGTGAAGGGAATAACTTTTTTCTGTTTTATTTTTAAATTTTATTGTTTAAAATTTTGAAATTTAATTTTATTTATTTTTTATACAGCAGGTTATTATTAGTTATGTATTTTATGCATATACATATATACAGGTCAATCCCAATCTCCCAACTCACCCCAACACCACCTCCCCATGGCTTCCCACACTTGGTGTCCATACGTGTGTTCTCTACCTCTGTGTCTCTATTTCTTCCCTGCAAACCAGTTCATCTGTACCATTTTTCTTGGTTCCACATATATGCATTAATATACAATATTTGTTTGTCTCTTTCTGACTTACTTCATTCTGTATGACAGTCTCTAGATCCATCGACGTCTCTACAAATGACCCAGTTTCATTCCTTCTTATGGCTGAGTAATATTCCATTTTATATATGTACCACATCTTTATCCATTCGTCTGTCTGTGGGTATTTAGGTTGCTTCCATTACCTGGCTATCGTAAATAGTGCTGAAATGAGCATTGTGGTGAATGTGCCTTTTTGATTTATGGTTTTCTCTGGGTATATGCCCAGAAGTGGGATTGCTGAATCATATGGTAATTCTATTTCTAGTTTTTTTAAGGAAACTCCATACTGTTCTCCATCGTGACTGTATCAATTTACATTTCCACCACTAGTGGAAGAGGGATCCTTTTGTCCACACCCTCCCCAGAATTCGTTGTTTGTAGATTTTCTGATGATGCCGATTCTAACAGGTGTGAGGTGATACCTCATTGTAGTTTTGATTTGCATTTCTCTAATAATTAGTGATGTTGAGCAGCTTTTAATGTGCGTCTTGGCCATCTCTGTGTCTTCTTTGAAGAAACGTCTCTTTAGATCTTCTGCCCATTTTTGTATTGGGTTGTTTGTTTTTTTAATATTAAGCTGCATGAGCTCTTTATATATATTGGAGATTAAACTTTTGTCCATTGATTCATTTGCAAATATTTTCGCCCATTCTGAGGGATGCTTTTTGCCATTCCCGTTTTTTTAACAAAAAAAGAAAGAAAGGAAAAGAAGCAGAACACTAATGTGTGTAAAATATGCCTTTTGAAACTGTCGTTTTGAAATATGGACGTCCTTTGAATTTTTTGGTCGATATATGAACCCAGGATTTGTTTTCAGGGCAGGTGTCATTTACAGGCCTGCAATGATTTTGAATATCAACTGACCATTAGCGCTGGGATTAAAGCTGCTGTTGTGTGAAACGGCCACAAGGTGGCAGCAGGTCTCCCTTACCAAATCTGGTTACTGGGGCAACAGAGCCTCAATGGAAGTCGTGTTCTAGATTGGAATTTAGAATGGAATGTGCCAGGAGAAAGCCTCTCAAGTTTGCCTCACTACTTCTTGTTCGTGTTTTTAATTTAATTTTTTATTTTTTATTACAGCAAATTTGATTACAATGTTTGGCTTGTTGTAGGTGTGGAAGATGTGGTTCTTTTACACATACACATATGTCTGTTCTTCCTGGGATCCTTTTCCCATGTACCTTATGACAGAATGTTGAGTAGTCTTCTCTTGGTATTCTGTAGGTCTTTGGTGATTATATATGTCACCTGTGTTTGTATATGTCTGTTAACCCCAATATCATAATGAAACCAATCCTCACACCTTTCCATTGGTGAACCATAAGTTTGTTGAATGAATCTCTGATTGCCCTTCTCCGTGGAAATATCTGCCCTGGTATCCATTTTTCGGTCACACCTATAAGAGATATGATATGATATGTGTCTTTCACTTTCTGACTTACAACAACTCACGTGCTTACCTCTAGACACACCTACGGTGCTACAAATGGCATTGTGTCCTTTTATTCCTTGGCTTCTATTCTGCCTTAGCGAGGTCCATTTTCAACAATGTGATTCCCTGAGGGCTGAGGATTAGCTGACCTGGGTAGCCTGACCCTGCCGGCCGGCCCTCCCCAGGTGTGCCTGGGTTGAGGTCAATATAAACAGTGCTGCAGGCAGCAATAGCCCCTGAAGCAGTGCCTGACTCCATATTCTCTGCCCCGTCAGCAGTGTCGGGGCTGTGCTGGTGGGAGGGAGTGAGGGGCCACGGCTTTGTGGGTGGCCCGGTGTGAGTGGGTCTCTGCTGGACTTTCTGCAGGAGTTGCCAGGCTTCCACCTGTAATGAAGAGGATGTGTCACCCATACCTTCCGCTGGAATTTCTCTCCGGACAGAGGTGAGGAAGGAAAAAAGCAGTGGGGGCCGGGACAGGAGGGGTATCTCAGGCAGGACAATGGAAAGCTTCCAGAAGAGCGCCCAGGGCCAGGACCATCCTGACTGGCCTGCAGGCACCAAGTTGGCCTGCGTGCTGTCACTGGTGTGGCTCCACGGACCTTCCTCTAGGCTTTCAAGCCGTTGTACATATTCAGGTATTTTACCTGGGAAGGGTGGGAAAAGTTCAACAGCAGCTGGCCTGGGGCTCAGCTCACGGTTACTCACAGATGCCTCGGCATGGCCCCGAGCTTTGCAATGAGGATGATCCTTGCGTAGGAGTGGGCTGCTGGCTCCATGGGAGATGATTCCCCACCTCTGACCAATTTCAGAATTGTTTACCGATGGAGCAAGTGCCCTGATTGTGTTTTCCTCTGTCTAACTCGTGTGTTCAGGTTTTTTTTTTTTTTTCTTTTCTGGTTCAAGTTAGATTTTATTCCTCTTTTATGTATTTATAGATATAAGCATGGAAATAATTCATTCATATAAATACATCTGTGTGAAGGGAAGAACTTTTTTCTGTTTTATTTTTAAATTTTATTGTTTAAAATTTTGAAATTTAATTTTATTTATTTTTTATACAGCAGGTTATTATTAGTTATGTATTTTATACATATACATATATACAGGTGAATCCCAATCTCCCAACTCACCCCAACACCACCTCCCCATGGCTTCCCACACTTGGTGTCCATACGTGTGTTCTCTACCTCTGTGTCTCTATTTCTTCCCTGCAAACCAGTTCATCTGTACCATTTTTCTTGGTTCCACATATATGCATTAATATACAATATTTGTTTGTCTCTTTCTGACTTACTTCATTCTGTATGACAGTCTCTAGATCCATCGACGTCTCTACAAATGACCCAGTTTCATTCCTTCTTATGGCTGAGTAATATTCCATTTTATATATGTACCACATCTTTATCCATTCGTCTGTCTGTGGGTATTTAGGTTGCTTCCATTACCTGGCTATCGTAAATAGTGCTGAAATGAGCATTGTGGTGAATGTGCCTTTTTGATTTATGGTTTTCTCTGGGTATATGCCCAGAAGTGGGATTGCTGAATCATATGGTAATTCTATTTCTAGTTTTTTTAAGGAAACTCCATACTGTTCTCCATCGTGACTGTATCAATTTACATTTCCACCACTAGTGGAAGAGGGATCCTTTTGTCCACACCCTCCCCAGAATTCGTTGTTTGTAGATTTTCTGATGATGCCGATTCTAACAGGTGTGAGGTGATACCTCATTGTAGTTTTGATTTGCATTTCTCTAATAATTAGTGATGTTGAGCAGCTTTTAATGTGCGTCTTGGCCATCTCTGTGTCTTCTTTGAAGAAACGTCTCTTTAGATCTTCTGCCCATTTTTGTATTGGGTTGTTTGTTTTTTTAATATTAAGCTGCATGAGCTCTTTATATATATTGGAGATTAAACTTTTGTCCATTGATTCATTTGCAAATATTTTCGCCCATTCTGAGGGATGCTTTTTGCCATTCCCGTTTTTTTAACAAAAAAAGAAAGAAAGGAAAAGAAGCAGAACACTAATGTGTGTAAAATATGCCTTTTGAAACTGTCGTTTTGAAATATGGACGTCCTTTGAATTTTTTGGTCGATATATGAACCCAGGATTTGTTTTCAGGGCAGGTGTCATTTACAGGCCTGCAATGATTTTGAATATCAACTGACCATTAGCGCTGGGATTAAAGCTGCTGTTGTGTGAAACGGCCACAAGGTGGCAGCAGGTCTCCCTTACCAAATCTGGTTACTGGGGCAACAGAGCCTCAATGGAAGTCGTGTTCTAGATTGGAATTTAGAATGGAATGTGCCAGGAGAAAGCCTCTCAAGTTTGCCTCACTACTTCTTGTTCGTGTTTTTAATTTAATTTTTTATTTTTTATTACAGCAAATTTGATTACAATGTTTGGCTTGTTGTAGGTGTGGAAGATGTGGTTCTTTTACACATACACATATGTCTGTTCTTCCTGGGATCCTTTTCCCATGTACCTTATGACAGAATGTTGAGTAGTCTTCTCTTGGTATTCTGTAGGTCTTTGGTGATTCTATATGTCACCTGTGTTTGTATATGTCTGTTAACCCCAATATCATAATGAAACCAATCCTCACACCTTTCCATTGGTGAACCATAAGTTTGTTGAATGAATCTCTGATTGCCCTTCTCCGTGGAAATATCTGCCCTGGTATCCATTTTTCGGTCACACCTATAAGAGATATGATATGATATGTGTCTTTCACTTTCTGACTTACAACAACTCACGTGCTTACCTCTAGACACACCTACGGTGCTACAAATGGCATTGTGTCCTTTTATTCCTTGGCTTCTATTCTGCCTTAGCGAGGTCCATTTTCAACAATGTGATTCCCTGAGGGCTGAGGATTAGCTGACCTGGGTAGCCTGACCCTGCCGGCCGGCCCTCCCCAGGTGTGCCTGGGTTGAGGTCAATATAAACAGTGCTGCAGGCAGCAATAGCCCCTGAAGCTGTGCCTGACTCCATATTCTCTGCCCCGTCAGCAGTGTCGGGGCTGTGCTGGTGGGAGGGAGTGAGGGGCCACGGCTTTGTGGGTGGCCCGGTGTGAGTGGGTCTCTGCTGGACTTTCTACAGGAGTTGCCAGGCTTCCACCTGTAATGAAGAGGATGTGTCACCCATACCTTCCGCTGGAATTTCTCTCCGGACAGAGGTGAGGAAGGAAAAAAGCAGTGGGGGCCGGGACAGGAGGGGTATCTCAGGCAGGACAATGGAAAGCTTCCAGAAGAGCGCCCAGGGCCAGGACCATCCTGACTGGCCTGCAGGCACCAAGTTGGCCTGCGTGCTGTCACTGGTGTGGCTCCACGGACCTTCCTCTAGGCTTTCAAGCCGTTGTACATATTCAGGTATTTTACCTGGGAAGGGTGGGAAAAGTTCAACAGCAGCTGGCCTGGGGCTCAGCTCACGGTTACTCACAGATGCCTCGGCATGGCCCCGAGCTTTGCAATGAGGATGATCCTTGCGTAGGAGTGGGCTGCTGGCTCCATGGGAGATGATTCCCCACCTCTGACCAATTTCAGAATTGTTTACCGATGGAGCAAGTGCCCTGATTGTGTTTTCCTCTGTCTAACTCGTGTGTTCAGGTTTTTTTTTTTTTCTTTTCTGGTTCAAGTTAGATTTTATTCCTCTTTTATGTATTTATAGATATAAGCATGGAAATAATTCATTCATATAAATACATCTGTGTGAAGGGAAGAACTTTTTTCTGTTTTATTTTTAAATTTTATTGTTTAAAATTTTGAAATTTAATTTTATTTATTTTTTATACAGCAGGTTATTATTAGTTATGTATTTTATACATATACATATATACAGGTCAATCCCAATCTCCCAACTCACCCCAACACCACCTCCCCATGGCTTCCCACACTTGGTGTCCATACGTGTGTTCTCTACCTCTGTGTCTCTATTTCTTCCCTGCAAACCAGTTCATCTGTACCATTTTTCTAGGTTCCACATATATGCATTAATATACAATATTTGTTTGTCTCTTTCTGACTTACTTCATTCTGTATGACAGTCTCTAGATCCATCGACGTCTCTACAAATGACCCAGTTTCATTCCTTCTTATGGCTGAGTAATATTCCATTTTATATATGTACCACATCTTTATCCATTCGTCTGTCTGTGGGTATTTAGGTTGCTTCCATTACCTGGCTATCGTAAATAGTGCTGAAATGAGCATTGTGGTGAATGTGCCTTTTTGATTTATGGTTTTCTCTGGGTATATGCCCAGAAGTGGGATTGCTGGATCATATGGTAATTCTATTTCTAGTTTTTTTAAGGAAACTCCATACTGTTCTCCATCGTGACTGTATCAATTTACATTTCCACCACTAGTGGAAGAGGGATCCTTTTGTCCACACCCTCCCCAGAATTCGTTGTTTGTAGATTTTCTGATGATGCCGATTCTAACAGGTGTGAGGTGATACCTCATTGTAGTTTTGATTTGCATTTCTCTAATAATTAGTGATGTTGAGCAGCTTTTCATGTGCGTCTTGGCCATCTCTGTGTCTTCTTTGAAGAAACGTCTCTTTAGATCTTCTGCCCATTTTTGTATTGGGTTGTTTGTTTTTTTAATATTAAGCTGCATGAGCTCTTTATATATATTGGAGATTAAACTTTTGTCCATTGATTCGTTTGCAAATATTTTCGCCCATTCTGAGGGATGCTTTTTGCCATTCCCGTTTTTTTAACAAAAAAAGAAAGAAAGGAAAAGAAGCAGAACACTAATGTGTGTAAAATATGCCTTTTGAAACTGTCGTTTTGAAATATGGACGTCCTTTGAATTTTTTGGTCGATATATGAACCCAGGATTTGTTTTCAGGGCAGGTGTCATTTACAGGCCTGCAATGATTTTGAATATCAACTGACCATTAGCGCTGGGATTAAAGCTGCTGTTGTGTGAAACGGCCACAAGGTGGCAGCAGGTCTCCCTTACCAAATCTGGTTACTGGGGCAACAGAGCCTCAATGGAAGTCGTGTTCTAGATTGGAATTTAGAATGGAATGTGCCAGGAGAAAGCCCCTCAAATTTGCCTCACTACTTCTTGTTCGTGTTTTTAATTTAATTTTTTTATTTTTTATTACAGCAAATTTGATTACAATGTTTGGCTTGTTGTAGGTGTGGAAGATGTGGTTCTTTTACACATACACATATGTCTGCTCTTCCTGGGATCCTTTTCCCATGTACCTTATGACAGAATGTTGAGTAGTCTTCTCTTGGTATTCTGTAGGTCTTTGGTGATTATATATGTCACCTGTGTTTGTATATGTCTGTTAACCCAAATATCATAATGAAACCAATCCTCACACCTTTCCATTGGTGAACCATAAGTTTGTTGAATGAATCTGTGATTGCCCTTCTCCGTGGAAATATCTGCCCTGGTATCCATTTTTCGGTCACACCTATAAGAGATATGATATGATATGTGTCTTTCACTTTCTGACTTACAACAACTCACGTGCTTACCTCTAGACACACCTACGGTGCTACAAATGGCATTGTGTCCTTTTATTCCTTGGCTTCTATTCTGCCTTAGCGAGGTCCATTTTCAACAATGTGATTCCCTGAGGGCTGAGGATTAGCTGACCTGGGTAGCCTGACCCTGCCGGCCGGCCCTCCCCAGGTGTGCCTGGGTTGAGGTCAATATAAACATTGCTGCAGGCAGCAATAGCCCCTGAAGCTGTTCCTGACTCCATATTCTCTGCCCCGTCAGCAGTGTCTGGGCTGTGCTGGTGGGAGGGAGTGAGGGGCCACGGCTTTGTGGGTGGCCCGGTGTGAGTGGGTCTCTGCTGGACTTTCTGCAGGAGTTGCCAGGCTTCCACCTGTAATGAAGAGGATGTGTCACCCATACCTTCCGCTGGAATTTCTCTCCGGACAGAGGTGAGGAAGGAAAAATGCAGTGGGGGCCGGGACAGGAGGGGTATCTCAGGCAGGGCAATGGAAAGCTTCCAGAAGAGCGCCCAGGGCCAGGAGCATCCTGACTGGCCTGCAGGCACCAAGTTGGCCTGCGTGCTGTCACTGGTGTGGCTCCATGGCCCTTCCTCTAGGCTTTCAAGCCCTTGTACATATTCAGGTGTTTTACCTGGGAAGGGTGGGAAAAGTTCAACAGCAGCTGGCCTGGGGCTCAGCTCACGGTTACTCACAGATGACTCGGCATGGCCCCCCGCTTTGCAATGAGGACGTTCCTTGCGTAGGAATGGGCTGCTGGCTCTATGGGAGATGATTCCCCACCTCTGACCAATTTCAGAATTGTTTACCGATGGAGCAAGTGCCCTGATTGTGTTTTCCTCTGTCTAACTCGTGTGTTCAGGTTTTTTTTTTCTTTTCTGGTTCAAGTTAGATTTTATTCCTCTTTTATGTATTTATAGATATAAGCATGGAAATAATTCATTCATATAAATACATCTGTGTGAAGGGAATAACTTTTTTCTGTTTTATTTTTAAATTTTATTGTTTAAAATTTTGAAATTTAATTTTATTTATTTTTTATACAGCAGGTTATTATTAGTTATGTATTTTATGCATATACATATATACAGGTCAATCCCAATCTCCCAACTCACCCCAACACCACCTCCCCATGGCTTCCCACACTTGGTGTCCATACGTGTGTTCTCTACCTCTGTGTCTCTATTTCTTCCCTGCAAACCAGTTCATCTGTACCATTTTTCTTGGTTCCACATATATGCATTAATATACAATATTTGTTTGTCTCTTTCTGACTTACTTCATTCTGTATGACAGTCTCTAGATCCATCGACGTCTCTACAAATGACCCAGTTTCATTCCTTCTTATGGCTGAGTAATATTCCATTTTATATATGTACCACATCTTTATCCATTCGTCTGTCTGTGGGTATTTAGGTTGCTTCCATTACCTGGCTATCGTAAATAGTGCTGAAATGAGCATTGTGGTGAATGTGCCTTTTTGATTTATGGTTTTCTCTGGGTATATGCCCAGAAGTGGGATTGCTGAATCATATGGTAATTCTATTTCTAGTTTTTTTAAGGAAACTCCATACTGTTCTCCATCGTGACTGTATCAATTTACATTTCCACCACTAGTGGAAGAGGGATCCTTTTGTCCACACCCTCCCCAGAATTCGTTGTTTGTAGATTTTCTGATGATGCCGATTCTAACAGGTGTGAGGTGATACCTCATTGTAGTTTTGATTTGCATTTCTCTAATAATTAGTGATGTTGAGCAGCTTTTAATGTGCGTCTTGGCCATCTCTGTGTCTTCTTTGAAGAAACGTCTCTTTAGATCTTCTGCCCATTTTTGTATTGGGTTGTTTGTTTTTTTAATATTAAGCTGCATGAGCTCTTTATATATATTGGAGATTAAACTTTTGTCCATTGATTCATTTGCAAATATTTTCGCCCATTCTGAGGGATGCTTTTTGCCATTCCCGTTTTTTTAACAAAAAAAGAAAGAAAGGAAAAGAAGCAGAACACTAATGTGTGTAAAATATGCCTTTTGAAACTGTCGTTTTGAAATATGGACGTCCTTTGAATTTTTTGGTCGATATATGAACCCAGGATTTGTTTTCAGGGCAGGTGTCATTTACAGGCCTGCAATGATTTTGAATATCAACTGACCATTAGCGCTGGGATTAAAGCTGCTGTTGTGTGAAACGGCCACAAGGTGGCAGCAGGTCTCCCTTACCAAATCTGGTTACTGGGGCAACAGAGCCTCAATGGAAGTCGTGTTCTAGATTGGAATTTAGAATGGAATGTGCCAGGAGAAAGCCTCTCAAGTTTGCCTCACTACTTCTTGTTCGTGTTTTTAATTTAATTTTTTATTTTTTATTACAGCAAATTTGATTACAATGTTTGGCTTGTTGTAGGTGTGGAAGATGTGGTTCTTTTACACATACACATATGTCTGTTCTTCCTGGGATCCTTTTCCCATGTACCTTATGACAGAATGTTGAGTAGTCTTCTCTTGGTATTCTGTAGGTCTTTGGTGATTCTATATGTCACCTGTGTTTGTATATGTCTGTTAACCCCAATATCATAATGAAACCAATCCTCACACCTTTCCATTGGTGAACCATAAGTTTGTTGAATGAATCTCTGATTGCCCTTCTCCGTGGAAATATCTGCCCTGGTATCCATTTTTCGGTCACACCTATAAGAGATATGATATGATATGTGTCTTTCACTTTCTGACTTACAACAACTCACGTGCTTACCTCTAGACACACCTACGGTGCTACAAATGGCATTGTGTCCTTTTATTCCTTGGCTTCTATTCTGCCTTAGCGAGGTCCATTTTCAACAATGTGATTCCCTGAGGGCTGAGGATTAGCTGACCTGGGTAGCCTGACCCTGCCGGCCGGCCCTCCCCAGGTGTGCCTGGGTTGAGGTCAATATAAACAGTGCTGCAGGCAGCAATAGCCCCTGAAGCTGTGCCTGACTCCATATTCTCTGCCCCGTCAGCAGTGTCGGGGCTGTGCTGGTGGGAGGGAGTGAGGGGCCACGGCTTTGTGGGTGGCCCGGTGTGAGTGGGTCTCTGCTGGACTTTCTGCAGGAGTTGCCAGGCTTCCACCTGTAATGAAGAGGATGTGTCACCCATACCTTCCGCTGGAATTTCTCTCCGGACAGAGGTGAGGAAGGAAAAAAGCAGTGGGGGCCGGGACAGGAGGGGTATCTCAGGCAGGACAATGGAAAGCTTCCAGAAGAGCGCCCAGGGCCAGGACCATCCTGACTGGCCTGCAGGCACCAAGTTGGCCTGCGTGCTGTCACTGGTGTGGCTCCACGGACCTTCCTCTAGGCTTTCAAGCCGTTGTACATATTCAGGTATTTTACCTGGGAAGGGTGGGAAAAGTTCAACAGCAGCTGGCCTGGGGCTCAGCTCACGGTTACTCACAGATGCCTCGGCATGGCCCCGAGCTTTGCAATGAGGATGATCCTTGCGTAGGAGTGGGCTGCTGGCTCCATGGGAGATGATTCCCCACCTCTGACCAATTTCAGAATTGTTTACCGATGGAGCAAGTGCCCTGATTGTGTTTTCCTCTGTCTAACTCGTGTGTTCAGGTTTTTTTTTTTTTCTTTTCTGGTTCAAGTTAGATTTTATTCCTCTTTTATGTATTTATAGATATAAGCATGGAAATAATTCATTCATATAAATACATCTGTGTGAAGGGAAGAACTTTTTTCTGTTTTATTTTTAAATTTTATTGTTTAAAATTTTGAAATTTAATTTTATTTATTTTTTATACAGCAGGTTATTATTAGTTATGTATTTTATACATATACATATATACAGGTCAATCCCAATCTCCCAACTCACCCCAACACCACCTCCCCATGGCTTCCCACACTTGGTGTCCATACGTGTGTTCTCTACCTCTGTGTCTCTATTTCTTCCCTGCAAACCAGTTCATCTGTACCATTTTTCTTGGTTCCACATATATGCATTAATATACAATATTTGTTTGTCTCTTTCTGACTTACTTCATTCTGTATGACAGTCTCTAGATCCATCGACGTCTCTACAAATGACCCAGTTTCATTCCTTCTTATGGCTGAGTAATATTCCATTTTATATATGTACCACATCTTTATCCATTCGTCTGTCTGTGGGTATTTAGGTTGCTTCCATTACCTGGCTATCGTAAATAGTGCTGAAATGAGCATTGTGGTGAATGTGCCTTTTTGATTTATGGTTTTCTCTGGGTATATGCCCAGAAGTGGGATTGCTGAATCATATGGTAATTCTATTTCTAGTTTTTTTAAGGAAACTCCATACTGTTCTCCATCGTGACTGTATCAATTTACATTTCCACCACTAGTGGAAGAGGGATCCTTTTGTCCACACCCTCCCCAGAATTCGTTGTTTGTAGATTTTCTGATGATGCCGATTCTAACAGGTGTGAGGTGATACCTCATTGTAGTTTTGATTTGCATTTCTCTAATAATTAGTGATGTTGAGCAGCTTTTAATGTGCGTCTTGGCCATCTCTGTGTCTTCTTTGAAGAAACGTCTCTTTAGATCTTCTGCCCATTTTTGTATTGGGTTGTTTGTTTTTTTAATATTAAGCTGCATGAGCTCTTTATATATATTGGAGATTAAACTTTTGTCCATTGATTCATTTGCAAATATTTTCGCCCATTCTGAGGGATGCTTTTTGCCATTCCCGTTTTTTTAACAAAAAAAGAAAGAAAGGAAAAGAAGCAGAACACTAATGTGTGTAAAATATGCCTTTTGAAACTGTCGTTTTGAAATATGGACGTCCTTTGAATTTTTTGGTCGATATATGAACCCAGGATTTGTTTTCAGGGCAGGTGTCATTTACAGGCCTGCAATGATTTTGAATATCAACTGACCATTAGCGCTGGGATTAAAGCTGCTGTTGTGTGAAACGGCCACAAGGTGGCAGCAGGTCTCCCTTACCAAATCTGGTTACTGGGGCAACAGAGCCTCAATGGAAGTCGTGTTCTAGATTGGAATTTAGAATGGAATGTGCCAGGAGAAAGCCTCTCAAGTTTGCCTCACTACTTCTTGTTCGTGTTTTTAATTTAATTTTTTATTTTTTATTACAGCAAATTTGATTACAATGTTTGGCTTGTTGTAGGTGTGGAAGATGTGGTTCTTTTACACATACACATATGTCTGTTCTTCCTGGGATCCTTTTCCCATGTACCTTATGACAGAATGTTGAGTAGTCTTCTCTTGGTATTCTGTAGGTCTTTGGTGATTCTATATGTCACCTGTGTTTGTATATGTCTGTTAACCCCAATATCATAATGAAACCAATCCTCACACCTTTCCATTGGTGAACCATAAGTTTGTTGAATGAATCTCTGATTGCCCTTCTCCGTGGAAATATCTGCCCTGGTATCCATTTTTCGGTCACACCTATAAGAGATATGATATGATATGTGTCTTTCACTTTCTGACTTACAACAACTCACGTGCTTACCTCTAGACACACCTACGGTGCTACAAATGGCATTGTGTCCTTTTATTCCTTGGCTTCTATTCTGCCTTAGCGAGGTCCATTTTCAACAATGTGATTCCCTGAGGGCTGAGGATTAGCTGACCTGGGTAGCCTGACCCTGCCGGCCGGCCCTCCCCAGGTGTGCCTGGGTTGAGGTCAATATAAACAGTGCTGCAGGCAGCAATAGCCCCTGAAGCTGTGCCTGACTCCATATTCTCTGCCCCGTCAGCAGTGTCGGGGCTGTGCTGGTGGGAGGGAGTGAGGGGCCACGGCTTTGTGGGTGGCCCGGTGTGAGTGGGTCTCTGCTGGACTTTCTGCAGGAGTTGCCAGGCTTCCACCTGTAATGAAGAGGATGTGTCACCCATACCTTCCGCTGGAATTTCTCTCCGGACAGAGGTGAGGAAGGAAAAAAGCAGTGGGGGCCGGGACAGGAGGGGTATCTCAGGCAGGACAATGGAAAGCTTCCAGAAGAGCGCCCAGGGCCAGGACCATCCTGACTGGCCTGCAGGCACCAAGTTGGCCTGCGTGCTGTCACTGGTGTGGCTCCACGGACCTTCCTCTAGGCTTTCAAGCCGTTGTACATATTCAGGTATTTTACCTGGGAAGGGTGGGAAAAGTTCAACAGCAGCTGGCCTGGGGCTCAGCTCACGGTTACTCACAGATGCCTCGGCATGGCCCCGAGCTTTGCAATGAGGATGATCCTTGCGTAGGAGTGGGCTGCTGGCTCCATGGGAGATGATTCCCCACCTCTGACCAATTTCAGAATTGTTTACCGATGGAGCAAGTGCCCTGATTGTGTTTTCCTCTGTCTAACTCGTGTGTTCAGGTTTTTTTTTTTTTCTTTTCTGGTTCAAGTTAGATTTTATTCCTCTTTTATGTATTTATAGATATAAGCATGGAAATAATTCATTCATATAAATACATCTGTGTGAAGGGAAGAACTTTTTTCTGTTTTATTTTTAAATTTTATTGTTTAAAATTTTGAAATTTAATTTTATTTATTTTTTATACAGCAGGTTATTATTAGTTATGTATTTTATACATATACATATATACAGGTCAATCCCAATCTCCCAACTCACCCCAACACCACCTCCCCATGGCTTCCCACACTTGGTGTCCATACGTGTGTTCTCTACCTCTGTGTCTCTATTTCTTCCCTGCAAACCAGTTCATCTGTACCATTTTTCTAGGTTCCACATATATGCATTAATATACAATATTTGTTTGTCTCTTTCTGACTTACTTCATTCTGTATGACAGTCTCTAGATCCATCGACGTCTCTACAAATGACCCAGTTTCATTCCTTCTTATGGCTGAGTAATATTCCATTTTATATATGTACCACATCTTTATCCATTCGTCTGTCTGTGGGTATTTAGGTTGCTTCCATTACCTGGCTATCGTAAATAGTGCTGAAATGAGCATTGTGGTGAATGTGCCTTTTTGATTTATGGTTTTCTCTGGGTATATGCCCAGAAGTGGGATTGCTGGATCATATGGTAATTCTATTTCTAGTTTTTTTAAGGAAACTCCATACTGTTCTCCATCGTGACTGTATCAATTTACATTTCCACCACTAGTGGAAGAGGGATCCTTTTGTCCACACCCTCCCCAGAATTCGTTGTTTGTAGATTTTCTGATGATGCCGATTCTAACAGGTGTGAGGTGATACCTCATTGTAGTTTTGATTTGCATTTCTCTAATAATTAGTGATGTTGAGCAGCTTTTCATGTGCGTCTTGGCCATCTCTGTGTCTTCTTTGAAGAAACGTCTCTTTAGATCTTCTGCCCATTTTTGTATTGGGTTGTTTGTTTTTTTAATATTAAGCTGCATGAGCTCTTTATATATATTGGAGATTAAACTTTTGTCCATTGATTCGTTTGCAAATATTTTCGCCCATTCTGAGGGATGCTTTTTGCCATTCCCGTTTTTTTAACAAAAAAAGAAAGAAAGGAAAAGAAGCAGAACACTAATGTGTGTAAAATATGCCTTTTGAAACTGTCGTTTTGAAATATGGACGTCCTTTGAATTTTTTGGTCGATATATGAACCCAGGATTTGTTTTCAGGGCAGGTGTCATTTACAGGCCTGCAATGATTTTGAATATCAACTGACCATTAGCGCTGGGATTAAAGCTGCTGTTGTGTGAAACGGCCACAAGGTGGCAGCAGGTCTCCCTTACCAAATCTGGTTACTGGGGCAACAGAGCCTCAATGGAAGTCGTGTTCTAGATTGGAATTTAGAATGGAATGTGCCAGGAGAAAGCCCCTCAAGTTTGCCTCACTACTTCTTGTTCGTGTTTTTAATTTAATTTTTTTATTTTTTATTACAGCAAATTTGATTACAATGTTTGGCTTGTTGTAGGTGTGGAAGATGTGGTTCTTTTACACATACACATATGTCTGCTCTTCCTGGGATCCTTTTCCCATGTACCTTATGACAGAATGTTGAGTAGTCTTCTCTTGGTATTCTGTAGGTCTTTGGTGATTATATATGTCACCTGTGTTTGTATATGTCTGTTAACCCAAATATCATAATGAAACCAATCCTCACACCTTTCCATTGGTGAACCATAAGTTTGTTGAATGAATCTGTGATTGCCCTTCTCCGTGGAAATATCTGCCCTGGTATCCATTTTTCGGTCACACCTATAAGAGATATGATATGATATGTGTCTTTCACTTTCTGACTTACAACAACTCACGTGCTTACCTCTAGACACACCTACGGTGCTACAAATGGCATTGTGTCCTTTTATTCCTTGGCTTCTATTCTGCCTTAGCGAGGTCCATTTTCAACAATGTGATTCCCTGAGGGCTGAGGATTAGCTGACCTGGGTAGCCTGACCCTGCCGGCCGGCCCTCCCCAGGTGTGCCTGGGTTGAGGTCAATATAAACATCGCTGCAGGCAGCAATAGCCCCTGAAGCTGTTCCTGACTCCATATTCTCTGCCCCGTCAGCAGTGTCGGGGCTGTGCTGGTGGGAGGGAGTGAAGGGCCACGGCTTTGTGGGTGGCCCGGTGTGAGTGGGTCTCTGCTGGACTTTCTGCAGGAGTTGCCAGGCTTCCACCTGTAATGAAGAGGATGTGTCACCCATACATTCCGCTGGAATTTCTCTCCGGACAGAGGTGAGGAAGGAAAAAAGCAGTGGGGGCCGGGACAGGAGGGGTATCTCAGGCAGGGCAATGGAAAGCTTCCAGAAGAGCGCCCAGGGCCAGGACCATCCTGACTGGCCTGCAGGCACCAAGTTGGCCTGCGTGCTGTCACTGGTGTGGCTCCACGGACCTTCCTCTAGGCTTTCAAGCCGTTGTACATATTCAGGTATTTTACCTGGGAAGGGTGGGAAAAGTTCAACAGCAGCTGGCCTGGGGCTCAGCTCACGGTTACTCACAGATGCCTCGGCATGGCCCCGAGCTTTGCAATGAGGATGATCCTTGCGTAGGAGTGGGCTGCTGGCTCCATGGGAGATGATTCCCCACCTCTGACCAATTTCAGAATTGTTTACCGATGGAGCAAGTGCCCTGATTGTGTTTTCCTCTGTCTAACTCGTGTGTTCAGGTTTTTTTTTTTTTCTTTTCTGGTTCAAGTTAGATTTTATTCCTCTTTTATGTATTTATAGATATAAGCATGGAAATAATTCATTCATATAAATACATCTGTGTGAAGGGAAGAACTTTTTTCTGTTTTATTTTTAAATTTTATTGTTTAAAATTTTGAAATTTAATTTTATTTATTTTTTATACAGCAGGTTATTATTAGTTATGTATTTTATACATATACATATATACAGGTCAATCCCAATCTCCCAACTCACCCCAACACCACCTCCCCATGGCTTCCCACACTTGGTGTCCATACGTGTGTTCTCTACCTCTGTGTCTCTATTTCTTCCCTGCAAACCAGTTCATCTGTACCATTTTTCTTGGTTCCACATATATGCATTAATATACAATATTTGTTTGTCTCTTTCTGACTTACTTCATTCTGTATGACAGTCTCTAGATCCATCGACGTCTCTACAAATGACCCAGTTTCATTCCTTCTTATGGCTGAGTAATATTCCATTTTATATATGTACCACATCTTTATCCATTCGTCTGTCTGTGGGTATTTAGGTTGCTTCCATTACCTGGCTATCGTAAATAGTGCTGAAATGAGCATTGTGGTGAATGTGCCTTTTTGATTTATGGTTTTCTCTGGGTATATGCCCAGAAGTGGGATTGCTGAATCATATGGTAATTCTATTTCTAGTTTTTTTAAGGAAACTCCATACTGTTCTCCATCGTGACTGTATCAATTTACATTTCCACCACTAGTGGAAGAGGGATCCTTTTGTCCACACCCTCCCCAGAATTCGTTGTTTGTAGATTTTCTGATGATGCCGATTCTAACAGGTGTGAGGTGATACCTCATTGTAGTTTTGATTTGCATTTCTCTAATAATTAGTGATGTTGAGCAGCTTTTAATGTGCGTCTTGGCCATCTCTGTGTCTTCTTTGAAGAAACGTCTCTTTAGATCTTCTGCCCATTTTTGTATTGGGTTGTTTGTTTTTTTAATATTAAGCTGCATGAGCTCTTTATATATATTGGAGATTAAACTTTTGTCCATTGATTCATTTGCAAATATTTTCGCCCATTCTGAGGGATGCTTTTTGCCATTCCCGTTTTTTTAACAAAAAAAGAAAGAAAGGAAAAGAAGCAGAACACTAATGTGTGTAAAATATGCCTTTTGAAACTGTCGTTTTGAAATATGGACGTCCTTTGAATTTTTTGGTCGATATATGAACCCAGGATTTGTTTTCAGGGCAGGTGTCATTTACAGGCCTGCAATGATTTTGAATATCAACTGACCATTAGCGCTGGGATTAAAGCTGCTGTTGTGTGAAACGGCCACAAGGTGGCAGCAGGTCTCCCTTTCCAAATCTGGTTACTGGGGCAACAGAGCCTCAATGGAAGTCGTGTTCTAGATTGGAATTTAGAATGGAATGTGCCAGGAGAAAGCCTCTCAAGTTTGCCTCACTACTTCTTGTTCGTGTTTTTAATTTAATTTTTTATTTTTTATTACAGCAAATTTGATTACAATGTTTGGCTTGTTGTAGGTGTGGAAGATGTGGTTCTTTTACACATACACATATGTCTGTTCTTCCTGGGATCCTTTTCCCATGTACCTTATGACAGAATGTTGAGTAGTCTTCTCTTGGTATTCTGTAGGTCTTTGGTGATTCTATATGTCACCTGTGTTTGTATATGTCTGTTAACCCCAATATCATAATGAAACCAATCCTCACACCTTTCCATTGGTGAACCATAAGTTTGTTGAATGAATCTCTGATTGCCCTTCTCCGTGGAAATATCTGCCCTGGTATCCATTTTTCGGTCACACCTATAAGAGATATGATATGATATGTGTCTTTCACTTTCTGACTTACAACAACTCACGTGCTTACCTCTAGACACACCTACGGTGCTACAAATGGCATTGTGTCCTTTTATTCCTTGGCTTCTATTCTGCCTTAGCGAGGTCCATTTTCAACAATGTGATTCCCTGAGGGCTGAGGATTAGCTGACCTGGGTAGCCTGACCCTGCCGGCCGGCCCTCCCCAGGTGTGCCTGGGTTGAGGTCAATATAAACAGTGCTGCAGGCAGCAATAGCCCCTGAAGCTGTGCCTGACTCCATATTCTCTGCCCCGTCAGCAGTGTCGGGGCTGTGCTGGTGGGAGGGAGTGAGGGGCCACGGCTTTGTGGGTGGCCCGGTGTGAGTGGGTCTCTGCTGGACTTTCTGCAGGAGTTGCCAGGCTTCCACCTGTAATGAAGAGGATGTGTCACCCATACCTTCCGCTGGAATTTCTCTCCGGACAGAGGTGAGGAAGGAAAAAAGCAGTGGGGGCCGGGACAGGAGGGGTATCTCAGGCAGGACAATGGAAAGCTTCCAGAAGAGCGCCCAGGGCCAGGACCATCCTGACTGGCCTGCAGGCACCAAGTTGGCCTGCGTGCTGTCACTGGTGTGGCTCCACGGACCTTCCTCTAGGCTTTCAAGCCGTTGTACATATTCAGGTATTTTACCTGGGAAGGGTGGGAAAAGTTCAACAGCAGCTGGCCTGGGGCTCAGCTCACGGTTACTCACAGATGCCTCGGCATGGCCCCGAGCTTTGCAATGAGGATGATCCTTGCGTAGGAGTGGGCTGCTGGCTCCATGGGAGATGATTCCCCACCTCTGACCAATTTCAGAATTGTTTACCGATGGAGCAAGTGCCCTGATTGTGTTTTCCTCTGTCTAACTCGTGTGTTCAGGTTTTTTTTTTTTTCTTTTCTGGTTCAAGTTAGATTTTATTCCTCTTTTATGTATTTATAGATATAAGCATGGAAATAATTCATTCATATAAATACATCTGTGTGAAGGGAAGAACTTTTTTCTGTTTTATTTTTAAATTTTATTGTTTAAAATTTTGAAATTTAATTTTATTTATTTTTTATACAGCAGGTTATTATTAGTTATGTATTTTATACATATACATATATACAGGTCAATCCCAATCTCCCAACTCACCCCAACACCACCTCCCCATGGCTTCCCACACTTGGTGTCCATACGTGTGTTCTCTACCTCTGTGTCTCTATTTCTTCCCTGCAAACCAGTTCATCTGTACCATTTTTCTAGGTTCCACATATATGCATTAATATACAATATTTGTTTGTCTCTTTCTGACTTACTTCATTCTGTATGACAGTCTCTAGATCCATCGACGTCTCTACAAATGACCCAGTTTCATTCCTTCTTATGGCTGAGTAATATTCCATTTTATATATGTACCACATCTTTATCCATTCGTCTGTCTGTGGGTATTTAGGTTGCTTCCATTACCTGGCTATCGTAAATAGTGCTGAAATGAGCATTGTGGTGAATGTGCCTTTTTGATTTATGGTTTTCTCTGGGTATATGCCCAGAAGTGGGATTGCTGGATCATATGGTAATTCTATTTCTAGTTTTTTTAAGGAAACTCCATACTGTTCTCCATCGTGACTGTATCAATTTACATTTCCACCACTAGTGGAAGAGGGATCCTTTTGTCCACACCCTCCCCAGAATTCGTTGTTTGTAGATTTTCTGATGATGCCGATTCTAACAGGTGTGAGGTGATACCTCATTGTAGTTTTGATTTGCATTTCTCTAATAATTAGTGATGTTGAGCAGCTTTTCATGTGCGTCTTGGCCATCTCTGTGTCTTCTTTGAAGAAACGTCTCTTTAGATCTTCTGCCCATTTTTGTATTGGGTTGTTTGTTTTTTTAATATTAAGCTGCATGAGCTCTTTATATATATTGGAGATTAAACTTTTGTCCATTGATTCGTTTGCAAATATTTTCGCCCATTCTGAGGGATGCTTTTTGCCATTCCCGTTTTTTTAACAAAAAAAGAAAGAAAGGAAAAGAAGCAGAACACTAATGTGTGTAAAATATGCCTTTTGAAACTGTCGTTTTGAAATATGGACGTCCTTTGAATTTTTTGGTCGATATATGAACCCAGGATTTGTTTTCAGGGCAGGTGTCATTTACAGGCCTGCAATGATTTTGAATATCAACTGACCATTAGCGCTGGGATTAAAGCTGCTGTTGTGTGAAACGGCCACAAGGTGGCAGCAGGTCTCCCTTACCAAATCTGGTTACTGGGGCAACAGAGCCTCAATGGAAGTCGTGTTCTAGATTGGAATTTAGAATGGAATGTGCCAGGAGAAAGCCCCTCAAGTTTGCCTCACTACTTCTTGTTCGTGTTTTTAATTTAATTTTTTTATTTTTTATTACAGCAAATTTGATTACAATGTTTGGCTTGTTGTAGGTGTGGAAGATGTGGTTCTTTTACACATACACATATGTCTGCTCTTCCTGGGATCCTTTTCCCATGTACCTTATGACAGAATGTTGAGTAGTCTTCTCTTGGTATTCTGTAGGTCTTTGGTGATTATATATGTCACCTGTGTTTGTATATGTCTGTTAACCCAAATATCATAATGAAACCAATCCTCACACCTTTCCATTGGTGAACCATAAGTTTGTTGAATGAATCTGTGATTGCCCTTCTCCGTGGAAATATCTGCCCTGGTATCCATTTTTCGGTCACACCTATAAGAGATATGATATGATATGTGTCTTTCACTTTCTGACTTACAACAACTCACGTGCTTACCTCTAGACACACCTACGGTGCTACAAATGGCATTGTGTCCTTTTATTCCTTGGCTTCTATTCTGCCTTAGCGAGGTCCATTTTCAACAATGTGATTCCCTGAGGGCTGAGGATTAGCTGACCTGGGTAGCCTGACCCTGCCGGCCGGCCCTCCCCAGGTGTGCCTGGGTTGAGGTCAATATAAACATCGCTGCAGGCAGCAATAGCCCCTGAAGCTGTTCCTGACTCCATATTCTCTGCCCCGTCAGCAGTGTCGGGGCTGTGCTGGTGGGAGGGAGTGAAGGGCCACGGCTTTGTGGGTGGCCCGGTGTGAGTGGGTCTCTGCTGGACTTTCTGCAGGAGTTGCCAGGCTTCCACCTGTAATGAAGAGGATGTGTCACCCATACATTCCGCTGGAATTTCTCTCCGGACAGAGGTGAGGAAGGAAAAAAGCAGTGGGGGCCGGGACAGGAGGGGTATCTCAGGCAGGGCAATGGAAAGCTTCCAGAAGAGCGCCCAGGGCCAGGACCATCCTGACTGGCCTGCAGGCACCAAGTTGGCCTGCGTGCTGTCGCTGGTGTGGCTCCACGGCCCTTCCTCTAGGCTTTCAAGCCCTTGTACATATTCAGGTGTTTTACCTGGGAAGGGTGGGAAAAGTTCAACAGCAGCTGGCCTGGGGCTCAGCTCACGGTTACTCACAGATGCCTCGGCATGGCCCCCCGCTTTGCAATGAGGACGCTCCTTGCGTAGGAGTGGGCTGCTGGCTCTATGGGAGATGATTCCCCACCTCTGACCAATTTCAGAATTGTTTACCGATGGAGCAAGTGCCCTGATTGTGTTTTCCTCTGTGTAACTCGTGGGTTCAGGACTTTTTTTTTCTTTTTTGTTTCAAGTTAGATTTTATTCCTCTTTTATGTATTTATAGATATAAGCATGGAAATAATTCATTCATATAAATACATCTGTGTGAAGGGAAGAACTTTTTTCTGTTTTATTTTTAAATTTTATTTTTTACAATTTTGAAATTTAATTTTATTTATTTTTTATACAGCAGGTTATTATTAGATATGTATTTTATGCATATACATGTATACAGGTCAATCCCAATCTCCCAACTCACCCCAACACCACCTCCCCGTGGCTTCCCACACTTGGTGTCCATACGTGGGTTCTCTACCTCTGTGTCTCTATTTCTTCCCTGCAAACCAGTTCATCTGTACCATTTTTCTAGGTTCCACATATATGCATTAATATACAATATTTGTTTGTCTCTTTCTGACTTACTTCATTCTGTATGACAGTCTCTAGATCCATCGACGTCTCTACAAATGACCCAGTTTCATTCCTTCTTATGGCTGAGTAATATTCCATTTTATATATGTACCACATCTTTATCCATTCGTCTGTCTGTGGGTATTTAGGTTGCTTCCATTACCTGGCTATCGTAAATAGTGCTGAAATGAGCACTGTGGTGAATGTGCCTTTTTGATTTATGGTTTTATCTGGGTATATGCCCAGAAGTGGGATTGCTGGATCATATGGTAATTCTATTTCTAGTTTTTTTAAGGAAACTCCATACTGTTCTCCATCGTGACTGTATCAATTTACATTTCCACCACTAGTGGAAGAGGGATCCTTTTGTCCACACCCTCCCCAGAATTCGTTGTTTGTAGATTTTCTGATGATGCCAATTGTAACAGGTGTGAGGTGATACCTCATTGTAGTTTTGATTTGCATTTCTCTAATAATTAGTGATGTTGAGCAGCTTTTCATGTGCGTCTTGGCCATCTCTGTGTCTTCTTTGAAGAAACGTCTCTTTAGATCTTCTGCCCATTTTTGTATTGGGTTGTTTGTTTTTTTAATATTAAGCTGCATGAGCTCTTTATATATATTGGAGATTAAACTTTTGTCCATTGATTCGTTTGCAAATATTTTCGCCCATTCTGAGGCATGCTTTTTGCCATTCCCGTTTTTTTAACAAAAAAAGAAAGTAAGAAAAAGAAGCAGAACACTAATGTGAGTAAAATATGCCTTTTGAAACTGTCGTTTTGAAATATGGACGTCCTTTGAATTTTTTGGTCGATATATGAACCCAGGATTTGTTTTCAGGGCAGGTGTCATTTACAGGCCTGCAATGATTTTGAATATCAACTGACCATTAGCGCTGGGATTAAAGCTGCTGTTGTGTGAAACGGCCACAAGGTGGCAGCAGGTCTCCCTTACCAAATCTGGTTACTGGGGCAACAGAGCCTCAATGGAAGTCGTGTTCTAGATTGGAATTTAGAATGGAATGTGCCAGGAGAAAGCCCCTCAAGTTTGTCTCACTACTTCTTGTTCGTGTTTTTAATTTAATTTTTTATTTTTTATTACAGAAAATTTGATTACAATGTTTGGCTTGTTGTAGGTGTGGAAGATGTGGTTCTTTTACACATACACATATGTCTGTTCTTCCTGGGATCCTTTTCCCATGTACCTTATGACAGAATGTTGAGTAGTCTTCTCTTGGTATTCTGTAGGTCTTTGGTGATTATATATGTCACCTGTGTTTGTATATGTCTGTTAACCCCAATATCATAATGAAACCAATCCTCACACCTTTCCATTGGTGAACCATAAGTTTGTTGAATGAATCTGTGACTGCCCTTCTCCGTGGAAATATCTGCCCTGGTATCCATTTTTTGGTCACACCTATAAGAGATATGATATGATATGTGTCTTTCACTTTCTGACTTACAACAACTCACGTGCTTACCTCTAGACACACCTACGGTGCTACAAATGGCATTGTGTCCTTTTATTCCTTGGCTTCTATTCTGCCTTAGCGAGGTCCATTTTCAACAATGTGATTCCCTGAGGGTTGAGGATTAGCTGACCTGGGTAGCCTGACCCTGCCGGCCGGCCCGCCCCAGGTGTGCCTGGGTTGAGGTCAATATAAACAGCGCTGCAGGCAGCAATAGCTCCTGAAGCTGTGCCTGACTACATATTCTCTGCCCCGTCAGCAGTGTCGGGGCTGTGCTGGTGGGAGGGAGTGAGGGGCCACGGCTTTGTGGGTGGCCCGGTGTGAGTGGGTCTCTGCTGGACTTTCTGCAGGAGTTGCCAGGCTTCCACCTGTAATGAAGAGGATGTGTCACCCATACCTTCCGCTGGAATTTCTCTCCGGACAGAGGTGAGGAAGGAAAAAAGCAGTGGGGGCCGGGACAGGAGGGGTATCTCAGGCAGGGCAATGGAAAGCTTCCAGAAGAGCGCCCAGGGCCAGGACCATCCTGACTGGCCTGCAGGCACCAAGTTGGCCTGCGTGCTGTCGCTGGTGTGGCTCCACGGCCCTTCCTCTAGGCTTTCAAGCCCTTGTACATATTCAGGTGTTTTACCTGGGAAGGGTGGGAAAAGTTCAACAGCAGCTGGCCTGGGGCTCAGCTCACGGTTACTCACAGATGCCTCGGCATGGCCCCCCGCTTTGCAATGAGGACGCTCCTTGCGTAGGAGTGGGCTGCTGGCTCTATGGGAGATGATTCCCCACCTCTGACCAATTTCAGAATTGTTTACCGATGGAGCAAGTGCCCTGATTGTGTTTTCCTCTGTGTAACTCGTGGGTTCAGGACTTTTTTTTTCTTTTTTGTTTCAAGTTAGATTTTATTCCTCTTTTATGTATTTATAGATATAAGCATGGAAATAATTCATTCATATAAATACATCTGTGTGAAGGGAAGAACTTTTTTCTGTTTTATTTTTAAATTTTATTTTTTAAAATTTTGAAATTTAATTTTATTTATTTTTTATACAGCAGGTTATTATTAGATATGTATTTTATGCATATACATGTATACAGGTCAATCCCAATCTCCCAACTCACCCCAACACCACCTCCCCGTGGCTTCCCACACTTGGTGTCCATACGTGGGTTCTCTACCTCTGTGTCTCTATTTCTTCCCTGCAAACCAGTTCATCTGTACCATTTTTCTAGGTTCCACATATATGCATTAATATACAATATTTGTTTGTCTCTTTCTGACTTACTTCATTCTGTATGACAGTCTCTAGATACATCGACGTCTCTACAAATGACCCAGTTTCATTCCTTCTTATGGCTGAGTAATATTCCATTTTATATATGTACCACATCTTTATCCATTCGTCTGTCTGTGGGTATTTAGGTTGCTTCCATTACCTGGCTATCGTAAATAGTGCTGAAATGAGCATTGTGGTGAATGTGCCTTTTTGATTTATGGTTTTATCTGGGTATATGCCCAGAAGTGGGATTGCTGGATCATATGGTAATTCTATTTCTAGTTTTTTTAAGGAAACTCCATACTGTTCTCCATCGTGACTGTATCAATTTACATTTCCACCACTAGTGGAAGAGGGATCCTTTTGTCCACACCCTCCCCAGAATTCGTTGTTTGTAGATTTTCTGATGATGCCAATTGTAACAGGTGTGAGGTGATACCTAATTGTAGTTTTGATTTGCATTTCTCTAATAATTAGTGATGTTGAGCAGCTTTTCATGTGCGTCTTGGCAATCTCTGTGTCTTCTTTGAAGAAACGTCTCTTTAGATCTTCTGCCCATTTTTGTATTGGGTTGTTTGTTTTTTTTTAATATTAAGCTGCATGAGCTCTTTATATATATTGGAGATTAAACTTTTGTCCATTGATTCGTTTGCAAATATTTTCGCCCATTCTGAGGGATGCTTTTTGCCATTCCCGTTTTTTTAACAAAAAAAGAAAGTAAGAAAAAGAAGCAGAACACTAATGTGAGTAAAATATGCCTTTTGAAACTGTCGTTTTGAAATATGGACGTCTTTTGAATTTTTTGGTCGATATATGAACCCAGGATTTGTTTTCAGGGCAGGTGTCATTTACAGGCCTGCAATGATTTTGAATATCAACTGACCATTAGCGCTGGGATTAAAGCTGCTGTTGTGTGAAACGGCCACAAGGTGGCAGCAGGTCTCCCTTACCAAATCTGGTTACTGGGGCAACAGAGCCTCAATGGAAGTCGTGTTCTAGATTGGAATTTAGAATGGAATGTGCCAGGAGAAAGCCCCTCAAGTTTGTCTCACTACTTCTTGTTCGTGTTTTTAATTTAATTTTTTATTTTTTATTACAGCAAATTTGATTACAATGTTTGGCTTGTTGTAGGTGTGGAAGATGTGGTTCTTTTACACATACACATATGTCTGTTCTTCCTGGGATCCTTTTCCCATGTACCTTATGACAGAATGTTGAGTAGTCTTCTCTTGGTATTCTGTAGGTCTTTGGTGATTATATATGTCACCTGTGTTTGTATATGTCTGTTAACCCCAATATCATAATGAAACCAATCCTCACACCTTTCCATTGGTGAACCATAAGTTTGTTGAATGAATCTGTGATTGCCCTTCTCCGTGGAAATATCTGCCCTGGTATCCATTTTTTGGTCACACCTATAAGAGATATGATATGATATGTGTCTTTCACTTTCTGACTTACAACAACTCACGTGCTTACCTCTAGACACACCTACGGTGCTACAAATGGCATTGTGTCCTTTTATTCCTTGGCTTCTATTCTGCCTTAGCGAGGTACATTTTCAACAATGTGATTCCCTGAGGGCTGAGGATTAGCTGACCTGGGTAGCCTGACCCTGCCGGCCGGCCCTCCCCAGGTGTGCCTGGGTTGAGGTCAATATAAACAGCGCTGCAGGCAGCAATAGCTCCTGAAGCTGTGCCTGACTCCATATTCTCTGCCCCGTCAGCAGTGTCGGGGCTGTGCTGGTGGGAGGGAGTGAGGGGCCACGGCTTTGTGGGTGGCCCGGTGTGAGTGGGTCTCTGCTGGACTTTCTGCAGGAGTTGCCAGGCTTCCACCTGTAATGAAGAGGATGTGTCACCCATACCTTCCGCTGGAATTTCTCTCCGGACAGAGGTGAGGAAGGAAAAAAGCAGTGGGGGCCGGGACAGGAGGGGTATCTCAGGCAGGGCAATGGAAAGCTTCCAGAAGAGCGCCCAGGGCCAGGACCATCCTGACTGGCCTGCAGGCACCAAGTTGGCCTGCGTGCTGTCGCTGGTGTGGCTCCACGGCCCTTCCTCTAGGCTTTCAAGCCCTTGTACATATTCAGGTGTTTTACCTGGGAAGGGTGGGAAAA
This sequence comes from Hyperoodon ampullatus, assembly GCF_949752795.1. NCBI lineage: Eukaryota > Metazoa > Chordata > Mammalia > Artiodactyla > Ziphiidae > Hyperoodon > Hyperoodon ampullatus. The sequence continues at coordinate 650,797 of NW_027640475.1, read as the reverse complement.
GTTCAACAGCAGCTGGCCTGGGGCTCAGCTCACGGTTACTCACAGATGCCTCGGCATGGCCCCCCGCTTTGCAATGAGGACGCTCCTTGCGTAGGAGTGGGCTGCTGGCTCTATGGGAGATGATTCCCCACCTCTGACCAATTTCAGAATTGTTTACCGATGGAGCAAGTGCCCTGATTGTGTTTTCCTCTGTCTAACTCATGGGTTCAGGTTTTTTTTTTTTCTTTTTTGGTTCAAGTTAGATTTTATTCCTCTTTTATGTATTTATAGATATAAGCATGGAAATAATTCATTCATATAAATACATCTGTGTGAAGGGAAGAACTTTTTTCTGTTTTATTTTTAAATTTTATTTTTTTAAATTTTGGAATTTAGTTTTATTTATTTTTTATACAGCAGGTTATTATTAGTTATGTATTTTATGCATATACATGTATACAGGTCAATCCCAATCTCCCAACTCACCCCAACACCACCTCCCCGTGGCTTCCCACACTTGGTGTCCATACGTGGGTTCTCTACCTCTGTGTCTCTATTTCTTCCCTGCAAACCAGTTCATCTGTACCATTTTCTAGGTTCCAAATATATGCATTAATATACAATATTTGTTTGTCTCTTTCTGACTTACTTCATTCTGTATGACAGTCTCTAGATCCATCGACGTCTCTACAAATGACCCAGTTTCATTCCTTCTTATGGTTGAGTAATATTCCATTTTATATATGTACCACATCTTTATCCATTCGTCTGTCTGTGGGTATTTAGGTTGCTTCCATTACCTGGCTATCGTAAATAGTGCTGAAATGAGCATTGTGGTGAATGTGCCTTTTTGATTTATGGTTTTATCTGGGTATATGCCCAGAAGTGGGATTGCTGGATCATATGGTAATTCTATTTCTAGTTTTTTTAAGGAAACTCCATACTGTTCTCCATCGTGACTGTATCAATTTACATTTCCACCACTAGTGGAAGAGGGATCCTTTTGTCCACACCCTCCCCAGAATTCGTTGTTTGTAGATTTTCTGATGATGCCAATTGTAACAGGTGTGAGGTGATACCTCATTGTAGTTTTGATTTGCATTTCTCTAATAATTAGTGATGTTGAGCAGCTTTTCATGTGCGTCTTGGCCATCTCTGTGTCTTCTTTGAAGAAACGTCTCTTTAGATCTTCTGCCCATTTTTGTATTGCGTTGTTTGTTTTTTTAATATTAAGCTGCATGAGCTCTTTATATATATTGGAGATTAAACCTTTGTCCATTGATTCGTTTGAAAATATTTTCGCCCATTTTGAGGGATGCTTTTTGCCATTCCCGTTTTTTTAACAAAAAAAGAAAGAAAGAAAAAGAAGCAGAACACTAATGTGAGTAAAATATGCCTTTTGAAACTGTCGTTTTGAAATATGGACGTCCTTTGAATTTTTTGGTCGATATATGAACCCAGGATTTGTTTTCAGGGCAGGTGTCATTTACAGGCCTGCAATGATTTTGAATATCAACTGACCATTAGCGCTGGGATTAAAGCTGCTGTTGTGTGAAACGGCCACAAGGTGGCAGCAGGTCTCCCTTACCAAATCTGGTTACTGGGGCAACAGAGCCTCAATGGAAGTCGTGTTCTAGATTGGAATTTAGAATGGAATGTGCCAGGAGAAAGCCCCTCAAGTTTGTCTCACTACTTCTTGTTCGTGTTTTTAATTTAATTTTTTATTTTTTATTACAGCAAATTTGATTACAATGTTTGGCTTGTTGTAGGTGTGGAAGATGTGGTTCTTTTACACATACACATATGTCTGTTCTTCCTGGGATCCTTTTCCCATGTACCTTATGACAGAATGTTGAGAAGTCTTCTCTTGGTATTCTGTAGGTCTTTGGTGATTATATATGTCACCTGTGTTTGTATATGTCTGTTAACCCCAATATCATAATGAAACCAATCCTCACACCTTTCCATTGGTGAACAATAAGTTTGTTGAATGAATCTGTGATTGCCCTTCTCCGTGGAAATATCTGCCCTGGTATCCATTTTTCGGTCACACCTATAAGAGATATGATATGATATGTGTCTTTCACTTTCTGACTTACTAAAAGTCACGTGATTACCTCTAGACACACCTACGGTGCTGCAAATGGCATTGTGTCCTTTTATTCCTTGGCTTCTATTCTGCTTTAGCGAGGTCCATTTTCAACAATGTGATTCCCTGAGGGCTGAAGATTAGCTGACCTGGGTAGCCTGACCCTGCCGGCCGGCCCTCCCTAGGTGTGCCTGGGTTGAGGTCAATATAAACAGCGCTGCAGGCAGCAATAGCCCCTGAAGCTGTGCCTGACTCCATATTCTCTGCCCCGTCAGCAGTCTCCGGGCTGTGCTGGTGGGAGGGAGTGAGGGGCCATGGCTTTGTGGGTGGCCCGGTGTGAGTGGGTCTCTGATGGACTTTCTGCAGGAGTTGCCAGGCTTCCACCTGTAAAGAAGAGGATGTGGCACACATACCTTCCACTGGAATTTCTCTCCGGACAGAGGTGAGGAAGGAAAAAAGCAGTGGGTGCCGGGACAGGAGGGGTATCTCAGGCAGGGCAATGGAAAGCTTCCAGAAGAGCGACCAGGTCCAGGACCATACTCGCTGGCCTGCAGGCACCAAGTAGGCCTGTGTGCTGTCGCTGGTGTGGCTCCACGCCCCTTCCTCTAGGCTTTCAAGCCCTTGTACATATTCAGGTGTTTTACCTGGGAAGGGTAGGAAAAGTTCAACAGCAGCTGGCCTGGGGCTCAGCTCACGGTTACTCACAGATGCCTCGGGTCCCTTTCATTGACGAAGGAGTAGGTCTTGTCTATTCCATAGTTTGTGTTTGGAACGGTACCTGTGCTTATATCAAACTCTGGTTTTATGCATCACCCCACCTCTCATTCCCCCTTAAGCAGGCATCAGATTGTTTTCCAAAGGTGAGACTCTGTTCTCTTTCTTAACTGAGTTCAAGTGTAGCCATGTTTATAGGATCTTCATAAGTGATATCTTAATATAAGTTTCTTTTTCTGTGTGACTTATTTCACTTAGAAGCATCATACCTCAATCCACTCATTTTGCTGCTACTGGTCTTATGCCATTGATTGCATGGCTGAGGGATATTCCATCGTACGGAAGTACCACAAATTTTTGAAACATTTTTATATTTCCTGGGATATTTAAGGTGTACCCAAGTTGAGGTTCTTGTAAGCAATGCACCCCTAAATTTTGGGGTGGATCTGTCTTATTGATTTTCAGGTTTCCCAAGGTATATTCCCTAGACTGGAAGTGCCCTTGGCTCTGTAGCTCTGTTGTTTTCTTGTTTTAGGGAACACAATGCACTCCTCCAGAGATGCAGTTGGCAGTTTACAACCCGCCCATCAGCAAAACAAGCCTCCCTGTTCTCCGGGGCCTGTCTTGCCTTTCTGGATTTTACACATTTTGTGGATGTCCCTTTTGAACAGTCGGAAGTGATACTTCTATGTAGTGCAGATTTGCATTTCCTGCTTGATTGCTTGGCCAAAAAGGGCGTATGCATTTTCTCCTGAATATATTCAGGAGAAAACGCATATGCCCTTTTTGCTCAAGTGCAACATTGTTGAAGTTGTGCCCCTCATCCTGTGCTTTAAAGTCTATTCCAATGTACCACTTGAAATCTGTTTCCTGCTATTCTGCCTAGCTTTCAAGTCCACCTCGTTGCCTTCCCTCAACAGATTTTTGGACAATAGTTGTCTTTATTACTCTGCCAGTTTGTGAATTGCTGTGCCCCTTAGCTCCAGTTTTCAACTTGTTTTTTGTGAGCTGACCGAAAGTCCAAAATTGTGGTTCAGGACCTATACTGGTTCCCGGTGGGTGGCTGAGACTTTGGTAAATTCTTCTTCCTGCTGGGAAACTAGAGTGACATGTGCCCGTCCAAATGCCTTAGAGCTACTCTCTCACTGGTTCTCCTTCTTCCCTTTCATCCTCTGCCAAATTGGCAACCTGTGCGAACCAGGAGGTTAAAGGGGCTGTTTCTCCAAGTTGGGAGATTGATAGAAAAGCAGTTGGAAAATCAAACCGGAGCAACAGGAGAGGGACTATTCGTTGAGTTTTAGAAACCTTTCATATTCACAGTTTGTCCATTCTCTATTTTTCCCTTACATGTTATATCTGTAGTAATATTCCCTTCAACCTGGAGAGTTGGGACCCATGGAATATCTGCCAGGCATTTGTGACTCAAAGGGTCTGAATTTTCTCACCCAATCTCACCAATCGTCTCAGACCCAAGTGTCCAGCCTTATGCCACATCCAGCTGTCGTTGTACATAGGGTCATTCCAGGTTTCATCAGAGACCCTGAAGGAATTGTAAAGAATTTCCCAGTTTTTTGTTTTGTTTTTGAAATTCCTTTTATAGTGGGTTTGAGCTGATTCTCGCTGCCATGTTTATGCCAGTCTAGACACACTTGATTCCCTTACGGAGACATATCAATACATAGGTTTTAAGATTCTTACTAGTCAGATATATTCCTCTGCGGGAAATATGGGGTTTTGAGTCCCTTTCACTGAGGAAGGTGTAAGTCTTGTCTATTCCATAGTTGGTTTTTGGAACGGTACCTGTGCTTATATCAAACTCTGGTTTTATGCATCACCCCACCTCTCCTTCCCCCTTAAGCAGGCATAAGAGTGTTTTCTAAATGTGAGACACTGTTCTCTTTCCTAACTCAGTTCACGTGTAGCCATGTTTACAGGATCATCATAAGTGATATCTTATGATAAGTTTCTTTTTCTCTGTGACTTATTTCACTTAGAATCATCGTACCTGAATCCACCCATTTTGCTGCTACTGGTCTTATGACATTGATTTCATGGCTGAGGGATATTCCATCGTACGTAAGTACCACAATTTTTTGAAGCATTTTTATATTTCCTGGGATATTTAAGGTGTACCCAAGTTGAGGTCCTTGTAAGCAGTTCAGCCTTAAATTTTGTGGTAGCTCTGTCTTACTGATTTTCAGTTTTCCCAAGGTATATTCCCTAGACTGGAAGTGCCCATGGCTCTGTAGCTCTGTTGTTTATTTGTTTTAGGGAACACAATGCACTCCTCCAGAGAGGCAGTTGTCAAGTTACATCCCGCCCATCAGCATAACAAGGCTCCCTGTTCTCCAGGGCCTGTCTTGCCTTTCTGGTTTTTACACATTTTGTGGATGTCCCTTTTGACCGGTGGGAAGTGATACTTCTTTGTAGTGCAGATTTGCATTGCCCGCTTGCTTGCTTGGCCAAAAAGGGCGTATGCGTTTTCTCTTGAATATATTCAGGAGAAAACGCATACGCCCTTTTTGGCCAAGTGCATCATTGTCGAAGTTGTGCCCCTCTTCCTGTGCTTTAAAGGCGATTCCAACGTACCTCTTGAAATCTGTTTCCTGCTATTCTGCCTCGCGTTCAAGTCTGCCTCGTTGCCTTCCCTCAACAGATAGTTGGACGATAGTTGTCCTTTATTACTCGGCCAGTTTGTGAATTGCTGTGCCCCTGAGCTCCATTTTTCAACTCGTTTTTGTGAGCTGACCGCATGTTTAAAAATTTGGTTCAGGACCTATGCTGGTTCCCGGTGGGTGGCTAAGACTTTGGTTAATTCTTCTTCCTGCCGGGAAATTAAAGTGATATGTGACCGTCCAAATGCCTAACAGCTACTCTCTCATTGGTTCTCCCGCTTCCCTTTCATCCTCTGCCAAAATGGAAACCTGTGTGAACCAGTAGGTTAAAGGGGCTGTCTCTCCAAGTTGGGAGGTTGATAGTAAAGCAGATGGAAAGTAAAACAGGAGCACCAGGAGAGGGACTATTCGTTGAGTTTTAGAAACCTTTCGTATTCACATTGTGTCCGTTTTCTAGGTTTCCCGTACATGTTACAGCTGTAGTAATATTCCCTTAAACCTGGAGAGTTGGGTCCCATGGAATGGGTGCCAGGCATTTCTGCTTTAAAGGGTCTGCATTTGCTCACCCAATCTCACCAATCCTCTCAGCCCCAAGTGTCCAGCATTATGCCTCATCCAGCTGTCATTGTAGATAGGGTCATTCCAGGTTTCATCAGTGACCCTGAAGTAATTGTAAAGAATTTCCCAGTTTTTTTGTTTTGTTTTTGAAATTCTTTTTATAGTGGGTTTGAGCTGATTCTCGCTGCCATGTTTATGCCAGTCTAGACACACTTGATTCCCTTATGGAGACATATCAATACATAGGTTTTAAGATTCTTACTAGTCAGATATATTCCTCTGCGGGAAATATGGGATTTTGAGTCCCTTTCACTGAGGAAGGTGTAGGTCTTGTCTATTCCATAGTTGGTTTTTGGAACGGTACCTGTGCTTATATCAAACTCTGGTTTTATGCATCACCCCACCTCACCTTCCCCCTTAAGCGGGCATAAGAGTGTTTTCTAAATGTGAGACTCTGTGCTCTTTCCTAACGCAGTTCAAGTGTAGCCATGTTTACAGGATCTTCATAAGTGATATCTTATGATAAGTTTCTTTTTCTGTGTGACTTATTTCACTTAGAATCATCGTACCTGAATCCACCCATTTTGCTGCTACTGGACTTATGACATTGATTTCATGTCTGAGGGATATTCCATCATACGTAAGTACCACAATTTTTTGAACCATTTTTATATTTCATGGTATATTTAAGGTGTACCCAAGTTGAGGTCCTTGTAAGCAGTGCAGCCCTATATTTTGGGGTGGCTCTGTCTTATTGATTTTCAGTTTTCCCAAGGTATATTCCCTAGACTGGAAGTGCCCTTGGCTCTGTAGCTCTGTTGTTTACTTGTTTTAGGGAACACAATGCACTCCTCCAGAGAGGCAGTTGGCAATTTACATCCCGCCCATCAGCATAACAAGGCTCCCTGTTCTCCAGGGCCTGTCTTGCCTTTCTGGTTTTTACACATTTTGTGGATGTCCCTTTTGACCCGTGGGAAGTGATACTTCTTTGTAGTGCAGATTTGCATTGCCCGCTTGCTTGCTTGGCCAAAAAGGGCGTATGTGTTTTCTCCTGAATATATTCAGGAGAAAACGCATACGCCCATTTTGGCCAAGTGCATCATTGTCGAAGTTGTGCCCCTCTTCCTGTGCTTTAAAGGCGATTCCAACGTACCTCTTGAAATCTGTTTCTTGCTATTCTGCCTCGCTTTCAAGTCCGCCTCATTGCCTTCCCTCAACAGATTTTTGGACGATAGTTGTCCTTTATTACTCGGCCAGTTTGTGAATTGCTGTGCCCCTGAGCTCCATTTTTCAACTCGTTTTTGGTGAGCTGACCGCATGTCCAAAATTTTGGTTCAGGACCTATACTGGTTCCCGGTGGGTGGCTAAGACGTTGGTTAATTCTTCTTCCTGCCGGGAAATTAGAGTGATATGTGCACATCCAAATGCCTAACAGCTACTCTCTCATTGGTTCTCCCGCTTCCCTTTCATCCTCTGCCAAATTGGAAACCTGTGCGAACCAGGAGGTTAAAGGGTCTGTCTCTCCAAGTAGGGAGGTTGATAGTAAAGCAGATGGAAAGTCAATCCAGAGCACCAGGAGAGGGACTATTCGTTGAGTTTTAGAAACCTTTCGTATTCACAGTGTGTCCGTTCTCTAGGTTTACCGTACATGTTATAGCTGTAGTAATATTCCCTTTAACCTGGAGAGTTGGGACCCATGGAATGGGTGCCAGGGATTTATGCTTTAAATGGTATGCATTTGCTCACCCAATCTCACCAATCCTCTCAGTCCCAAGTGTGCAGCCTTATGCCACATCCAGCTGTCATTGTACATAGGGTCATTCCAGGTTTCATCAGAGACCCTGAAGGAATTGTAAAGAATTTCCCAGTTTTTTTGTTTTGTTTTTGAAATTCCTTTTTATAGTGGGTTTGAGCTGATTCTCGCTGCCATGTTTATCCCAGTCTAGACACACTTGATTCCCTTACAGAGACATATGAATACATAGGTTTTAAGATTCTTACTTGTCAGATATATTCCTCTGCGGGAAATATGGGGTTTTTATTCCCTTTCACTGAGGAAGGTGTAGGTCTTGTCTATTCCATAGTTGGTTTTTGGAACGGTACCTGTTCTTATATCAAACTCTGGTTTATGGATCACCCCACCTCTCCTTCCCCCTTAAGCAGGCATAAGAGTGTTTTCTAAATGTGAGACACTGTTCTCTTTCCAAACTCAGTTCAAGTGTAGCCATGTTTACAGGATCTTCATAAGTGATATCTTATGATAAGTTTCTTTTTCTCTGTGACTTATTTCACTTAGAATCATCGTACCTGAATCCACCCATTTTGCTGCTACTGATCTTGTGACATTGATTGTATGGGTGAGGGATATTCCATCGTACGTAAGTACCACAATGTTTTGAACCATTTTTATCTTTCCTGGGATATTTATGGTGTACCCAAGTTGAGGTTCTTGTAAGCAGTGAAGCCCTAAATATTGGGGTGGCTCTGTCATATTGATTTTCAGTTTTCCCAATGTATATTCCCTAGACTGGAAGTGCCCTTGGCTCTGTAGCTCTGTTGTTTACTTGTTTTAGGGAACACAATGAACTCCTCCAGAGAGGCAGATGGCAATATACATCACTCGCATCAGCACAAGAAGCCTCTCTGTTCTCCAGGGCCTGTCTGGCCTTTCTGAATTTTACACATTTTGTGGATGTCCCTTTTGACCGGTGGGAAGTGATACTTCTTTGTAGTTCAGATTTGCATTGCCCGCTTGGTTGCTTGGTCAAAAAGGGCGTATGCGTTTTCTCCTGAACATATTCAGGAGAAAACGCATACGCCCTTTTTGGCCAAGTGGACCACTGTTGAAGTTGTGCCCGTCTTCCTGTGCTTTAAAGGCGATTCCAACGTACCTCTCGAAATCTGTTTCCTGCTATTTTGCCTGGCTTTCAAGTCCGCCTCGTTGCCTTCCCTCAACAGATTTTTGGATGATAGTTGTCTTTTATTACTCTGCCAGTTCGTGAATTGCTGTGCCCCTGAGCTCTATTATTAAACTCGTTTTTTGTGAGCTGACCAGAAGTCCAAATGTTTTGTTCAGGAACTATACTGGTTCCTGGTTGGTGGCTGAGGCTATGGTTAATTCTTCTTCCTGCCAGAAAATTAGAGTGACATGTGCCCGTCCAAATGCCTAAGAGCTACTCTCTCATTGGTTCTCCCTCTTCCCTTTCATCCTCTGCCAAATTGGCAACCTGTGCGAACCAGGAGGTTAAAGGGGCTGTCTCTCCAAGTTGAGAGATTGACACTAAAGCAGTGGAAAATCAAACCAGAGCACCATGAGAGGGACTATTTGTTGAGTTTTAGAAATCTTTCATATTCACAGTGTGTCCATTCTCTACATTTCCCATACATGTTATAGCTATACTAATATTCCCTTCAACCTGGAGAGTTGGGACCCATGGAATGGGTGCCATGCATTATTGCTTTTAAGGGTCTGCATTTGCTCACGCCATCTCACCAATCTTCTCAGTCCCAAGTGTCCAGCCTTATGCCACATCCAGCTGTCATTGTAGAAAGGGTCATTCCAGGTTTCATCAGAGACCCTGAAGGAATTGTAAAGAATTTTCCTGTTTTTTTTGTTTTGTTTTTGAAATTCCTTTTATAGTGGGTTTGAGCTGATTCTCGGTGACATGTTTATGCCAGTCTAGACACACTTGATTCCCTTAGTGACATATCAATACATAGGTTTTAAGATTCTTACTAGTCAGATATATTCCTCTGCGGGAAATATGTGGTTTTGAGTAACTTTCACTGAGGAAGGTGTAGGTCTTCTCTATTCCATAGTTGGTTTTTGGAACGGTTTCTGTGCTTTTATCAAACTCTGGTTTTATGCATCACCCCACCTCTGCTTTCCCCTTAAACAGGCATAAGAGTGTTTTCTAAATGTGAGACTCTGTTCTCTTTCCTAACTCAGTTCAAGTGTAGCCATGTTTACAGGATCTTCATGAGTGATATCTTATGATAAGTTTCTTTTTCTGTGTGACTAATTTCACTTAGAATCATTGTACCTGAATTCACTCATTTTGCTACTACTGGTCTTATGACATTGATTTAATGGCTGAGGGATATTCCATCTTACGTAAGTACCACAATTTTTTGAACCGTTTTTATATTTCCTGGGATATTTATGTTGTACCCAAGTTGAGGTGTCTCTAAGCAGTGCAGCCATAAATTTTGGGCTGGCTGTGTCTTTTTGAGTTTCAGTTTTCCCAAGGTATATTCCCTAGACTGGAAGTGCCCTTGGCTCTGTAGCTCTGTTGTTTACTTCTTTTAGGGAACACAATGCACTCCTCCAGAGAGGCAGTTGGCAATTTACATCCCGCCCATCAGCATATCAAGGCTCCCTGTTCTACAGGGCCTCTCTTTTCTTTCTGGTTTTTACACATTTTCTGGAAGTCCCTTTTGACTGGTGGGAAGTGATACTTCTTTGTAGTGCAGATTTGAATTGCCCGCTTGCTTGCTTGGCCAAAAAAGGCGTATGCGTTTTCTCCTGAATATATTCAGAGGAAAACGCATACGCCTTTTTTGGCCAAGTGCATCATTTTCGAAGTTGTGCCTCTCTTCCTCTGCTTTACAGGCGATTCCAACGTACCTCTTGAAATCTGTTTCCTGCTATTGTGCCTCGCTTTCAAGTCCGCCTCGTTGCCTAGCGTTCACAGATTTTTGGACGATAGTTGTCCTTTATTATTCTGCCAGTTTGTGAATTGCTGTGCCCCTGAGCTCCATTTTTCAACTCGTTTTTTGTGAGCTTACCGCAAGTCCAAAATTTTGGTTCAGGAACTATGCTGGTTCCATGTGGGGGGCTGAGACTTTGGTTACTTCTTCTTCCTGCCGGGAAGTTAGAGAGATATGTGCCCGTCCAAATGCCTTACAGCTACTCGCTCATTGGTTCTCCCTCTTACCTTTCATCCACTGCCAAATTGAAAACCTGTGCGAACCAGGAGATTAAAGGGGCTGTCCCTCCAAGTTGGGAGATTGATAGTAAAGCAGATGGAAAGTCAAACCAGAGCACCAGGAGAGGGACTATTCGTTGAGTTTTAGAAACCTTTAGTATTCACAGTGTGTCTGTTCTCTAGGTTTCCCATACATGTTATAGCTGTAGTAATATTCCCTTCAACCTGGAGAGTTGGGACCCATGGAATGGGTGCCAGGCATTTGTGCTTTAAAGGGTCTGCATTTGCTCACCCAATCTCATCAATCCTCTCAGTCCCAAGTGTGCAGCCTTATGCCACATCCAGGTGTATTGTAGATAGGGCAATTCCAGGTTTCATCAGAGACCCTGAAGGAATTGTAAAGAATTTCCCAGTTTTTTTGTTTGTTTTTGAAATTCCTTTTTATAGTGGGTTTGAGCTGATTCTCGCTGCCAAGTTTATGCCAGTCTAGACACACTTGATTCCCTTACGGAGACATATCAATACATAGGTTTTAAGATTCTTACTAGTCAGATATATTCCTCTGCGGGAAATATGGGGTTTTGAGTCCCTTTCACTGAGGAAGGTGTAGGTCTTGACTATTCCATAGTTGGTTTTTGGAACGGTACCTGTGCTTATATCAAACTCTGGTTTTATGCGTCACCCCACCTCTCCTTCCCCCTTAAGCAGGCATAAGAGTGTTTTCTACATGTGAGACTCTGTTCTCTTTCCTTACTCAGTTCAAGTGTAGCCATGTTTACAGGATCTTCATAAGTGATATCTTATGATAAGTTTCTTTTTCTGTGTGACTTATTTCACTTAGAATCATCGTACCTGAATCCACCCATTTTGCTGCTACTGGTCTTATGACATTGACTTCATGGCTGAGGGATATTCCATCGTACGTAAGTACCACAATTTTTTGAACCGTTTTTATATTTCCTGGGATATTTAAGTTGTACACAAGTTGAGGTCATTGTAAGCAGTGCAGCCCTAAATTTTGGGGTGGCTCTGTCTTATTGATTTTCAGTTTTCCCAAGGTATATTCCCTACACTGGAAGTGCCATTGGCTCTGTAGCTCTGTTGTTTACTTGTTTTAGGGAACACAATGCACTCCTCCAGAGAGTCAGATGGCAATTTACATCCCGCCCATCAGCATAACAAGGCTGCTTGTTCTCCAGGGCCTGTCTTGCCTTTCTGGTTTTTACACATTTTGTGGATGTCCCTTTTGACCGGTGGGAAGTGATACATCTTTGTAGTGCAGATTTGCATTCCCTGCTTGCTTGCTTAGCCAAAAAGGGTGTATGCGTTTTCTCCTGAATATATTCAGTAGAAAAACATACACCCTTTTTGGCCAAGTGCATCATTGTCGAAGTTGTGTCCCTCTTCCTGTGCTTTAAAGGCGATTCCAACGTACCTCTTGAAATCTGTTTCCTGCTATTCTGCGTCACATTCAAGTCTGCCTCGTTGCCTTCCCTTAACAGATTTTTTGACGATAGTTGTCCTTTATCACCCTGCCAGTTTGTGAATTGCTGTGCACCTGATCTCCATTTTTCAACTCGTTATTTTGTGAGCTGAGCGCAAGTCCAAAATTTTGGTTCAGGATCTACACTGGTTCCCGGTGGGGAGCTGAGACTTTGGTTAATTCTTCTTCATGCCGGGAAGTTAGAGTGATATGTGCCCGTCCAAATGCCTAACAACTACACTCTCATTGGTTCTCCCTCTTCCCTTTCATCCTCTGCCAAATTGGCAACCTGTGCGAATCAGGAGGTTAAAGGGGCTGTCTCTCCAAGTTGGGAGGTTGATAGTAAAGCAGGTGGAAAGTCAAACCGGGGCACCAGGAGAGGGACTATTCGTTGAGTTTTTGAAACCTTTCGTATTCACAGTGTGTCCGTTCTCTAGGTTTCCAGTACATGTTATAGCTGTAGTAATATTCCCTTCAACCTGGAGAGTTTGACCCATGGAATGGGTGCCAGGCATTTGTGCTTTTAAGGGTCTGCATTTGCTCACCCAATCTCACCAATCATCTCAGTCCCAAGTGTCCCTCCTTATGCCACATCCAGCTGTCGTTGTAGATAGGGTCATTCCAGGTTTCATCAGAGACCCTGAAGGAATTGTAAAGAATTTCCCAGTTTTTTTGTTTTGTTTTTGAAATTCCTTTTTATACTGGGTTTGAGCTGATTCTCACTGCCATGTTAATGCCAGTCTGGACACACTTGATTCCCTTACGGAGACATATCAATACATAGGTTTTAAGATTCTTACTAGTCAGATATATTGCTCTGCGGGAAATATGGGGTTTTGAGTCCCTTTCACTGAGGAAGGTGTAGTTCTTTTCTATTCCATAGTTGATTTATGGAACGGTACCTGTGCTTATATCGAACTCTGGTTTTATGCATCACCCCACCTCTCCTTCCCCCTTAAGCAGGCATAAGAGTGTTTTCTAAATGTGAGACACTGTTCTCTTTCCTAACTCAGTTCAAGTGTAGCCATGTTTACAGGATCTTCATAAGTGATGTCTTATGATAAGTTTCTTTTTCTCTGTGACTTATTTCACTTAGAATCATCGTACCTGAATCCACCCATTTTGCTGCTACTGGTCTTATGACATTGATTTCATGGCTGAGGGATATTCCATCGTACGTAAGTACCACAATTTTTAGAACCATTTATATATTTCCTGGGATATTTAAGGTGTACCCAAGTTGAGGTCCTTGTAAGCAGTGCAGCCCTAAATTTTGGGGTGGCTCTGTCTTATTGATTTTCAGTTTTCCCAAGGTATATTCCCTAGACTGGAAGTGCCCTTGGCTCTGTAGCTCTGTTGTTTACTTGTTTTAGGGAACACAATGCACTCCTCCAGAGAGGCAGTTGGCAATTTACATCCCGCCCATCAGCATAACAAGGCTCCCTGTTCTCCAGGGCCTGTCTTGCCTTTCTGGTTTTTACACATTTTGTGGATGTCCCTTTTGACCGGTGGGAAGTGAAACTTCTTTGTAGTGCAGATTTGCATTGCCCGCTTGCTTGCTTGGCCAAAAAGGGCGTATGCGTTTTCTCCTGAATATATTCAGGAGAAAACGCATACGCCCTTTTGGGCCAAGTGCATCATTGTCGAAGTTGTGCCCCTCTTCCTGGGCTTTAAAGGCGATTCCAACGTACCTCTTGAAATCTGTTTCCTGCTATTCTGCCTCGCTTTCAAGTCCGCCTCGTTGCCTTCCCTCAACAGATTTTTGGACGATAGTTGTCCTTTATTACTCGGCCAGTTTGTGAATTGCTGTGCCCCTAAGCTCCATTTTTCAACTCGTTTTTGGTGAGCTGACCGCACGTCCAAAATTTTGGTTCAGGATCTATACTGATTCCCGGTGGGTGGCTGAGTCTTTGGTTAATTCTTCTTCCTGCCAGGAAATTACAGTGATATGTGCCCGTCCAAATGCCTAACAGCTACTCTCTCATTGGTTCTCCCTCTTCCCTTTCATCCTCTGCCAAATTGGCAACCTGTGCGAACCAGGAGGTTAAAGGGGCTGTCTCTCCAAGTTGGGAGGTTGATAATAAAGCAGATGGAAAGTCAAACCGGAGCACCAGGAGAGAGACTATTCGTTGAGTTTTAGAAACCTTTCGTATTCACAGTGTGTCCGTTCTCTAGGATTCCCGTACATGTTATATCTGTAGTAATATTCCCTTCAACCTGGAGAGTTGGGACCCATGGAATGTGTGCCATGCATTATTGCTTTAAAGGGTCTGCATTTGCTCACCCAGTCTCACCAATCCTCTCAGTCCCAAGTGTCCAGCCTTATGCCACATCCAGCTGTCATTGTAGATAGGGTCATTTCAGGTTTCATCAGAGACCCTGAAGGAATTGTAAAGAATTTCCCAGTTTTTTTTGTTTTATTTTTGAAATTCCTTTTTATAGTGGGTTTGAGCTGATTCTCGCTGCCATATTTATCCCAGTCTAGACACACTTGATTCCCTTACGGAGACATATCAATACATAGGTTTTAAGATTCTTACTAGTCAGATATATTCCTCTGCGGGAAATATGGGGTTTTGAGTCCCTTTCACTGAGGAAGGTGTAGGTCTTGTCTATTCCATAGTTGGTTTTTGGAACGGTACCTGTGCTTATATCAAACTCTGGTTTTATGCATCACCCCACCTCTCCTTCCCCCTTAAGCAGGCATAAGAGTGTTTTCTAAATGTGAGACACTGTTCTCTTTCCTAACTCAGTTCAAGTGTAGCCATGTTTACAGGATCTTCATAAGTGATATCTTATGATAAGTTTCTTTTTCTCTGTGACTTATTTCACTTAGAATCATCGTACCTGAATCCACCCATTTTGCTGCTACTGGTCTTATGACATTGATTTCATGGCTGAGGGATATTCCATCGTACGTAAGTACCACAATTTTTTGAACCATTTTTATATTTCCTGGGATATTTAAGGTGTACCCAAGTTGAGGTCCTTGTAAGCAGTGCAGCCCTAAATTTTGGGGTGGCTGTGTCTTTTTGATTTTCAGTTTTCCCAAGGTATATTCCCTAGACTGGAAGTGCCCTTGGCTCTGTAGCTCTGTTGTTTACTTGTTTTAGGGAACACAATGCACTCCTCCAGAGAGGCAGTTGGCAATTTACATCCCGCCCATCAGCATAACAAGGCTCCCTGTTCTCCAGGGCCTGTCTTGCCTTTCTGGTTTTTACACATTTTGTGGATGTCCCTTTTGACCGGTGGGAAGTGATACTTCTTTGTAGTGCAGATTTGCATTGCCCGCTTGCTTGCTTGGCCAAAAAGTGTGTATGCGTTTTCTCCTTAATATATTCAGGAGAAAACGCATACGCCCTTTTGTGCCAAGTGCATCATTGTCGAAGTTGTGCCCCTCTTCCTGTGCTTTAAAGGCGATTCCAACGTACCTCTGGAAATCTGTTTCCTGCTATTCTGCCTCGCTTTCAAGTCCGCCTCGTTGCCTTCCCTCAACAGATTTTTGGACGATAGTTGTCCTTTATTACTCGGCCAGTTTGTGAATTGCTGTGCCCCTGAGCTCCATTTTTCAACTCGTTTTTGGTGAGCTGACCGCAAGTCCAAAATTTTGGTTCAGGATCTATACTGATTCCCGGTGGGTGGCTGAGACTTTGGTTAATTCTTCTTCCTGCCGGGAAATTACAGTGATATGTGCCCGTCCAAATGCCTAACAGCTACTCTCTCATTGGTTCTCCCTCTTCCCTTTCATCCTCTGCCAAATTGGCAACCTGTGCGAACCAGGAGGTTAAAGGGGCTGTCTCTCCAAGTTGGGAGGTTGATAATAAAGCAGATGGAAAGTCAAACCGGAGCACCAGGAGAGGGACTATTCGTTGAGTTTTAGAAACCTTTCGTATTCACAGTGTGTCCGTTCTCTAGGATTCCCGTACATGTTATATCTGTAGTAATATTCCCTTCAACCTGGAGAGTTGGGACCCATGGAATGTGTGCCATGCATTATTGCTTTAAAGGGTCTGCATTTGCTCACCCAATCTCACCAATCCTCTCAGTCCCAAGTGTCCAGCCTTATGCCACATCCAGCTGTCATTGTAGATAGGGTCATTTCAGGTTTCATCAGAGACCCTGAAGGAATTGTAAAGAATTTCCCAGTTTTTTTGTTTTATTTTTGAAATTCCTTTTTCTAGTGGGTTTGAGCTGATTCTCGCTGCCATATTTATCCCAGTCTAGACACACTTGATTCCCTTACGGAGACATATCAATACATAGGTTTTAAGATTCTTACTAGTCAGATATATTCCTCTGCGGGAAATATGGGGTTTTGAGTCCCTTTCACTGAGGAAGGTGTAGGTCTTGTCTATTCCATAGTTGGTTTTTGGAACGGTACTTGTGCTTATATCAAACTCTGGTTTTATGCATCACCCCACCTCTCCTTCCCCCTTAAGCAGGCATAAGAGTGTTTTCTAAATGTGAGACACTGTTCTCTTTCCTAACTCAGTTCAAGTGTAGCCATGTTTACAGGATCTTCATAAGTGATATCTTATGATAAGTTTCTTTTTCTGTGTGACTTATTTCACTTAGAATCATCGTACCTGAATCCACCCATTTTGCTGCTACTGGTCTTATGACATTGATTTCATGGCTGAGGGATATTCCATCGTACGTAAGTACCACAATTTTTTGAACCATTTTTATATTTCCTGGGATATTTAAGGTGTACCCAAGTGGAGGTCCTTGTAAGCAGTGCAGCCCTAAATTTTGGGGTGGCTGTGTCTTTTTGATTTTCAGTTTTCCCAAGGTATATTCCCTAGACTGGAAGTGCCCTTGGCTCTGTAGCTCTGTTGTTTACTTGTTTTAGGGAACACAATGCACGCCTCCAGAGAGGCAGTTGGCAATTTCCATCCCGCCCATCAGCATAACAAGGCTCCCTGTTCTCCAGGGCCTGTCTTGCCTTTCTGGTTTTTACACATTTTGTGGATGTCCCTTTTGACCGGTGGGAAGTGATACTTCTTTGTAGTGCAGATTTGCATTGCCCGCTTGCTTGCTTGGCCAAAAAGGGCGTATGCGTTTTCTCCTGAATATATTCAGGAGAAAACGCATACGCCCTTTTTGGCCAAGTGCATCATTGTCGAAGTTGTGCCCCTCTTCCTGTGCTTTAAAGGCGATTCCAACGTACCTCTTGAAATCTGTTTCCTGCTATTCTGCCTCGCTTTCAAGTCCGCCTCGTTGCCTTCCCTCAACAGACTTTTGGACGATAGTTGTCCTTTATTACTCGGCCAGTTTGTGAATTGCTGTGCCCCTGAGCTCCATTTTTCAACTCGTTTTTGGTGAGCTGACCGCAAGTCCAAAATTTTGGTTCAGGATCTATACTGATTCCCGGTGGGTGGCTGAGACTTTGGTTAATTCTTCTTCCTGCCGGGAAATTACAGTGATATGTGCCCGTCCAAATGCCTAACAGCTACTCTCTCATTGGTTCTCCCTCTTCCCTTTCATCCTCTGCCAAATTGGCAACCTGTGCGAACCAGGAGGTTAAAGGGGCTGTCTCTCCAAGTTGGGAGGTTGATAATAAAGCAGATGGAAAGTCAAACCGGAGCACCAGGAGAGGGACTATTCGTTGAGTTTTAGAAACCTTTCGTATTCACAGTGTGTCCGTTCTCTAGGATTCCCGTACATGTTATATCTGTAGTAATATTCCCTTCAACCTGGAGAGTTGGGACCCATGGAATGTGTGCCATGCATTATTGCTTTAAAGGGTCTGCATTTGCTCACCCAATCTCACCAATCCTCTCAGTCCCAAGTGTCCAGCCTTATGCCACATCCAGCTGTCATTGTAGATAGGGTCATTTCAGGTTTCATCAGAGACCCTGAAGGAATTGTAAAGAATTTCCCAGTTTTTTTGTTTTATTTTTGAAATTCCTTTTTATAGTGGGTTTGAGCTGATTCTCGCTGCCATATTTATCCCAGTCTAGACACACTTGATTCCCTTACGGAGACATATCAATACATAGGTTTTAAGATTCTTACTAGTCAGATATATTCCTCTGCGGGAAATATGGGGTTTTGAGTCCCTTTCACTGAGGAAGGTGTAGGTCTTGTCTATTCCATAGTTGGTTTTTGGAACGGTACCTGTGCTTATATCAAACTCTGGTTTTATGCATCACCCCACCTCTCCTTCCCCCTTAAGCAGGCATAAGAGTGTTTTCTAAATGTGAGACACTGTTCTCTTTCCTAACTCAGTTCAAGTGTAGCCATGTTTACAGGATCTTCATAAGTGATATCTTATGATAAGTTTCTTTTTCTGTGTGACTTATTTCACTTAGAATCATCGTACCTGAATCCACCCATTTTGCTGCTACTGGTCTTATGACATTGATTTCATGGCTGAGGGATATTCCATCGTACGTAAGTACCACAATTTTTTGAACCATTTTTATATTTCCTGGGATATTTAAGGTGTACCCAAGTTGAGGTCCTTGTAAGCAGTGCAGCCCTAAATTTTGGGGTGGCTGTGTCTTTTTGATTTTCAGTTTTCCCAAGGTATATTCCCTAGACTGGAAGTGCCCTTGGCTCTGTAGCTCTGTTGTTTACTTGTTTTAGGGAACACAATGCACGCCTCCAGAGAGGCAGTTGGCAATTTCCTTCCCGCCCATCAGCATAACAAGGCTCCCTGTTCTCCAGGGCCTGTCTTGCCTTTCTGGTTTTTACACATTTTGTGGATGTCCCTTTTGACCGGTGGGAAGTGATACTTCTTTGTAGTGCAGATTTGCATTGCCCGCTTGCTTGCTTGGCCAAAAAGGGCGTATGCGTTTTCTCCTGAATATATTCAGGAGAAAACGCATACGCCCTTTTTGGCCAAGTGCATCATTGTCGAAGTTGTGCCCCTCTTCCTGTGCTTTAAAGGTGATTCCAACGTACCTCTGGAAATCTGTTTCCTGCTATTCTGCCTCGCTTTCAAGTCCGCCTCGTTGCCTTCCCTCAACAGATTTTT
The DNA here is from genome assembly GCF_949752795.1 of Hyperoodon ampullatus. NCBI lineage: Eukaryota > Metazoa > Chordata > Mammalia > Artiodactyla > Ziphiidae > Hyperoodon > Hyperoodon ampullatus. Next base: position 631,449 of record NW_027640475.1, on the reverse strand, counting down.
GGACGATAGTTGTCCTTTATTACTCGGCCAGTTTGTGAATTGCTGTGCCCCTGAGCTCCATTTTTCAACTCGTTTTTGGTGAGCTGACCGCAAGTCCAAAATTTTGGTTCAGGATCTATACTGATTCCCGGTGGGTGGCTGAGACTTTGGTTAATTCTTCTTCCTGCCGGGAAATTACAGTGATATGTGCCCGTCCAAATGCCTAACAGCTACTCTCTCATTGGTTCTCCCTCTTCCCTTTCATCCTCTGCCAAATTGGCAACCTGTGCGAACCAGGAGGTTAAAGGGGCTGTCTCTCCAAGTTGGGAGGTTGATAATAAAGCAGATGGAAAGTCAAACCGGAGCACCAGGAGAGGGACTATTCGTTGAGTTTTAGAAACCTTTCGTATTCACAGTGTGTCCGTTCTCTAGGATTCCCGTACATGTTATATCTGTAGTAATATTCCCTTCAACCTGGAGAGTTGGGACCCATGGAATGTGTGCCATGCATTATTGCTTTAAAGGGTCTGCATTTGCTCACCCAATCTCACCAATCCTCTCAGTCCCAAGTGTCCAGCCTTATGCCACATCCAGCTGTCATTGTAGATAGGGTCATTTCAGGTTTCATCAGAGACCCTGAAGGAATTGTAAAGAATTTCCCAGTTTTTTTGTTTTATTTTTGAAATTCCTTTTTATAGTGGGTTTGAGCTGATTCTCGCTGCCATATTTATCCCAGTCTAGACACACTTGATTCCCTTACGGAGACATATCAATACATAGGTTTTAAGATTCTTACTAGTCAGATATATTCCTCTGCGGGAAATATGGGGTTTTGAGTCCCTTTCACTGAGGAAGGTGTAGGTCTTGTCTATTCCATAGTTGGTTTTTGGAACGGTACCTGTGCTTATATCAAACTCTGGTTTTATGCATCACCCCACCTCTCCTTCCCCCTTAAGCAGGCATAAGGGTCTTTTCTAAATGTGAGACACTGTTCTCTTTCCTAACTCAGTTCAAGTGTAGCCATGTTTACAGGATCTTCATAAGTGATATCTTATGATAAGTTTCTTTTTCTGTGTGACTTATTTCACTTAGAATCATCGTACCTGAATCCACCCATTTTGCTGCTACTGGTCTTATGACATTGATTTCATGGCTGAGGGATATTCCATCGTACGTAAGTACCACAATTTTTTGAACCATTTTTATATTTCCTGGGATATTTAAGGTGTACCCAAGTGGAGGTCCTTGTAAGCAGTGCAGCCCTAAATTTTGGGGTGGCTGTGTCTTTTTTATTTTCAGTTTTCCCAAGGTATATTCCCTAGACTGGAAGTGCCCTTGGCTCTGTAGCTCTGTTGTTTACTTGTTTTAGGGAACACAATGCACTCCTCCAGAGAGGCAGTTGGCAATTTACATCCCGCCCATCAGCATAACAAGGCACCCTGTTCTCCAGGGCCTGTCTTGCCTTTCTGGTTTTTACACATTTTGTGGATGTCCCTTTTGACCGGTGGGAAGTGATACTTCTTTGTAGTGCAGATTTGCATTGCCCGCTTGCTTGCTTGGCCAAAAAGGGCGTATGCGTTTTCTCCTGGAGAAAACACATACGCCCTTTTTGGCCAAGTGCATCATTGTCGAAGTTGTGCCCCTCTTCCTGTGCTTTAAAGGCGATTCCAACGTACCTCTTGAAATCTGTTTCCTGCTATTCTGCCTCGCTTTCAAGTCCGCCTCGTTGCCTTCCCTCAACAGATTTTTGGACGATAGTTGTCCTTTATTACTCGGCCAGTTTGTGAATTGCTGTGCCCCTGAGCTCCATTTTTCAACTCGTTTTTGGTGAGCTGACCGCAAGTCCAAAATTTTGGTTCAGGATCTATAATGATTCCCGGTGGGTGGCTGAGACTTTGGTTAATTCTTCTTCCTGCTGGGAAATTACAGTGATATGTGCCCGTCCAAATGCCTAACAGCTACTCTCTCATTGGTTCTCCCTCTTCCCTTTCATCCTCTGCCAAATTGGCAACCTGTGCGAACCAGGAGGTTAAACGGGCTGTCTCTCCAAGTTGGGAGGTTGATAATAAAGCAGATGGAAAGTCAAACCGGAGCACCAGGAGAGGGACTATTCGTTGAGTTTTAGAAACCTTTCGTATTCACAGTGTGTCCGTTCTCTAGGATTCCCGTACATGTTATATCTGTAGTAATATTCCCTGCAACCTGGAGAGTTGGGACACATGGAATGTGTGCCATGCATTATTGCTTTAAAGGGTCTGCATTTGCTCACCCAATCTCACCAATCCTCTCAGTCCCAAGTGTCCAGCCTTATGCCACATCCAGCTGTCATTGTAGATAGGGTCATTTCAGGTTTCATCAGAGACCCTGAAGGAATTGTAAAGAATTTCCCAGTTTTTTTTGTTTTGTTTTTGTAATTCCTTTTTATAGTGGGTTTGAGCTGATTCTCGCTGCCATGTTTGTGCCAGTCTAGACACACTTGATTCCCTTACGGAGACATATCAATCCATAGGTTTTAAGATTCTTACTAGTCAGATATATTCCTCTGCGGGAAATATGGGGTTTTGAGTCCCTTTCACTGAGGAAGGTGTAGGTCTTGTCTATTCCATAGTTGGTTTTTGGAACGGTACCTGTGCTTATATCAAACTCTGGTTTTATGCATCACCCCACCTCTCCTTCCCCCTTAAGCAGGCATAAGAGTGTTATCTAAATGTGAGACACTGTTCTCTTTCCTAACTCAGTTCAAGTGTAGCCATGTTTACAGGATCTTCATAAGTGATATCTTATGATAAGTTTCTTTTTCTGTGTGACTTATTTCACTTAGAATCATCGTACCTGAATCCACCCTTTTTGCTGCTACTGGTCTTATGACATTGATTTCATGGCTGAGGGATATTCCATCGTACGTAAGTACCACAATTTTTTGAACCAATTTTATATTTCCTGGGATATTTAAGGTGTACCCAAGTTGAGGTCCTTGTAAGCAGTGCAGCCCTAAATTTTGGGGTGCCTCTGTCTTATTGATTTTCAGTTTTTCCCAGGTATATTCCCTAGACTGGAAGTGCCCTTGGCTCTGTAGCTCTGTTGTTTACTTGTTTTAGGGAACACAATGCACTCCTCCAGAGAGGCAGTTGGCAATTTACATCCCGCCCATCAGCATAACAAGGCTCCCTGTTCTCCAGGGCCTGTCTTGCCTTTCTGGTTTTTACACATTTTGTGGATGTCCCTTTTGACCGGTGGGAAGTGATACTTCTTTGTAGTGCAGATTTGCATTGCCCACTTGCTTGCTTGGCCAAAAAGGGCATATGCGTTTTCTCCTGAATATATTCAGGAGAAAACACATACGCCCTTTTTGGCCAAGTGCATCATTGTCGAAGTTGTGCCCCTCTTCCTGTGCTTTAAAGGCGATTCCAACGTACCTCTTGAAATCTGTTTCCTGCTATTCTGCCTCGCTTTCAAGTCCGCCTCGTTGCCTTCCCTCAACAGATTTTTGGACGATAGTTGTCCTTTATTACTCGGCCAGTTTGTGAATTGCTGTGCCCCTGAGCTCCATTTTTCAACTCGTTTTTGGTGAGCTGACCGCAAGTCCAAAATTTTGGTTCTGGATCTATACTGATTCCCGGTGGGTGGCTGAGACTTTGGTTAATTCTTCTTCCTGCCGGGAAATTACAGTGATATGTGCCCGTCCAAATGCCTAACAGCTACTCTCTCATTGGTTCTCCCTCTTCCCTTTCATCCTCTGCCAAATTGGCAACCTGTGCGAACCAGGAGGTTAAAGGGGCTGTCTCTCCAAGTTGGGAGGTTGATAATAAAGCAGATGGAAAGTCAAACCGGAGCACCAGGAGAGGGACTATTCGTTGAGTTTTAGAAACCTTTCGTATTCACAGTGTGTCCGTTCTCTAGGATTCCCGTACATGTTATATCTGTAGTAATATTCCCTTCAACCTGGAGAGTTGGGACCCATGGAATGTGTGCCATGCATTATTGCTTTAAAGAGTCTGCATTTGCTCACCCAATCTCACCAATCCTCTCAGTCCCAAGTGTCCAGCCTTATGCCACATCCAGCTGTCATTGTAGATAGGGTCATTTCAGGTTTCATCAGAGACCCTGAAGGAATTGTAAAGAATTTCCCAGTTTTTTTGTTTTATTTTTGAAATTCCTTTTTATAGTGGGTTTGAGCTGATTCTCGCTGCCATATTTATCCCAGTCTAGACACACTTGATTCCCTTACGGAGACATATCAATACATAGGTTTTAAGATTCTTACTAGTCAGATATATTCCTCTGCGGGAAATATGGGGTTTTGAGTCCCTTTCACTGAGGAAGGTGTAGGTCTTGTCTATTCCATAGTTGGTTTTTGGAACGGTACCTGTGCTTATATCAAACTCTGGTTTTATGCATCACCCCACCTCTCCTTCCCCCTTAAGCAAGCATAAGAGTGTTTTCTAAATGTGAGACACTGTTCTCTTTCCTAACTCAGTTCAAGTGTAGCCATGTTTACAGGATCTTCATAAGTGATATCTTATGATAAGTTTCTTTTTCTGTGTGACTTATTTCACTTAGAATCATCGTACCTGAATCCACCCATTTTGCTGCTACTGGTCTTATGAAATTGATTTCATGGCTGAGGGATATTCCATCGTACGTAAGTACCACAATTTTTTGAACCATTTTTATATTTCCTGGGATATTTAAGGTGTACCCAAGTTGAGGTCCTTGTAAGCAGTGCAGCCCTAAATTTTGGGGTGGCTGTGTCTTTTTGATTTTCAGTTTTCCCAAGGTATATTCCCTAGACTGGAAGTGCCCTTGGCTCTGTAGCTCTGTTGTTTACTTGTTTTAGGGAACACAATGCACTCCTCCAGAGAGGCAGTTGGCAATTTACATCCCGCCCATCAGCATAACAAGGCACCCTGTTCTCCAGGGCCTGTCTTGCCTTTCTGGTTTTTACAAATTTTGTGGATGTCCCTTTTGACCGGTGGGAAGTGATACTTCTTTGTAGTGCAGATTTGCATTGCCCGCTTGCTTGCTTGGCCAAAAAGGGCGTATGCGTTTTCTCCTGAATATATTCAGGAGAAAACGCATACGCCCTTTTTGGCCAAGTGCAGCATTGTCGAAGTTGTGCCCCTCTTCCTGTGCTTTAAAGGCGATTCCTACGTACCTCTTGAAATCTGTTTCCTGCTATTCTGCCTCGCTTTCAAGTCCACCTCGTTGCCTTCTCTCAACAGATTTTTGGACGATAGTTGTCCTTTATTACTCGGCCAGTTTGTGAATTGCTGTGCCCCTGAGCTCCATTTTTCAACTCGTTTTTGGTGAGCTGACCGCAAGTCCAAAATTTTGGGTCAGGATCTATACTGATTCCCGGTGGGTGGCTGAGGCTTTGGTTAATTCCTCTTCCTGCCGGGAAATTACAGTGATATGTGCCCGTCCAAATGCCTAACAGCTACTCTCTCATTGGTTCTCCCTCTTCCCTTTCATCCTCTGCCAAATTGGCAACCTGTGCGAACCAGGAGGTTAAAGGGGCTGTCTCTCCAAGTTGGGAGGTTGATAATAAAGCAGATGGAAAGTCAAACCAGAGCACCAGGAGAGGGACTATTCGTTGAGTTTTAGAAACCTTTCGTATTCACAGTGTGTCCGTTCTCTAGGATTCCCGTACATGTTATATCTGTAGTAATATTCCCTTCAACCTGGAGAGTTGGGACCCATGGAATGTGTGCCATGCATTATTGCTTTAAAGGGTCTGCATTTGCTCACCCAATCTCACCAATCCTCTCAGTCCCAAGTGTCCAGCCTTATGCCACATCCAGCTGTCATTGTAGATAGGGTCATTTCAGGTTTCATCAGAGACCCTGAAGGAATTGTAAAGAATTTCCCAGTTTTTTTGTTTTATTTTTGAAATTCCTTTTTATAGTGGGTTTGAGCTGATTCTCGCTGCCATATTTATCCCAGTCTAGACACACTTGATTCCCTTACGGAGACATATCAATACGTAGCTTTTAAGATTCTTACTAGTCAGATATATTCCTCTGCGGGAAATATGGGGTTTTGAGTCCCTTTCACTGAGGAAGGTGTAGGTCTTGTCTATTCCATAGTTGGTTTTTGGAACGGTACCTGTGCTTATATCAAACTCTGGTTTTATGCATCACCCCACCTCTCCTTCCCCCTTAAGCAGGCATAAGAGTGTTTTCTAAATGTGAGACACTGTTCTCTTTCCTAACTCAGTTCAAGTGTAGCCATGTTTACAGGATCTTCATAAGTGATATCTTATGATAAGTTTCTTTTTCTGTGTGACTTATTTCACTTAGAATCATCGTACCTGAATCCACCCATTTTGCTGCTACTGGTCTTATGACATTGATTTCATGGCTGAGGGATATTCCATCGTACGTAAGTACCACAATTTTTTGAACCATTTTTATATTTCCTGGGATATTTAAGGTGTACCCAAGTTGAGGTCCTTGTAAGCAGTGCAGCCCTAAATTTTGGGGTGGCTGTGTCTTTTTGATTTTCAGTTTTCCCGAGGTATATTCCCTAGACTGGAAGTGCCCTTGGCTCTGTAGCTCTGTTGTTTACTTGTTTTAGGGAACACAATGCACTCCTCCAGAGAGGCAGTTGGCAATTTACATCCCGCCCATGAGCATAACAAGGCTCCCTGTTCTCTAGGGCCTGTCTTGCCTTTCTGGTTTTTACACATTTTGTGGATGTCCCTTTTGACCGGTGGGAAGTGATACTTCTTTGTAGTGCAGAATTGCATTGCCCGCTTGCTTGCTTGGCCAAAAAGGGCGTATGCGTTTTCTCCTGAATATATTCAGGAGAAAACACATACGCCCTTTTTGGCCAAGTGCATCATTGTCGAAGTTGTGCCCCTCTTCCTGTGCTTTAAAGGCGATTCCAACTTACCTCTTGAAATCTGTTTCCTGCTATTCTGCCTCGCTTTCAAGTCCACCTCGTTGCCTTCCCTCAACAGATTTTTGGACGATAGTTGTCCTTTATTACTCGGCCAGTTTGTGAATTGCTGTGCCCCTGAGCTCCATTTTTCAACTCGTTTTTGGTGAGCTGACCGCAAGTCCAAAATTTTGGTTCAGGATCTATACTGATTCCCGGTGGGTGGCTGAGACTTTGGTTAATTCTTCTTCCTGCCGGGAAATTACAGTGATATGTGCCCGTCCAAATGCCTAACAGCTACTCTCTCATTGGTTCTCCCTCTTCCCTTTCATCCTCTGCCAAATTGGCAACCTGTGCGAACCAGGAGGTTAAAGGGGCTGTCTCTCCAAGTTGGGAGGTTGATAATAAAGCAGATGGAAAGTCAAACCGGAGCACCAGGAGAGGGACTATTCGTTGAGTTTTAGAAACCTTTCGTATTCACAGTGTGTCCGTTCTCTAGGATTCCCGTACATGTTATATCTGTAGTAATATTCCCTTAAACCTGGAGAGTTGGGACCCATGGAATGTGTGCCATGCATTATTGCTTTAAAGGGTCTGCATTTGCTCACCCAATCTCACCAATCCTCTCAGTCCCAAGTGTCCAGCCTTATGCCACATCCAGCTGTCATTGTAGATAGGGTCATTTCAGGTTTCATCAGAGACCCTGAAGGAATTGTAAAGAATTTCCCAGTTTTTTTGTTTTATTTTTGAAATTCCTTTTTCTAGTGGGTTTGAGCTGATTCTCGCTGCCATATTTATCCCAGTCTAGACACACTTGATTCCCTTACGGAGACATATCAATACATAGGTCTTAAGATTCTTACTAGTCAGATATATTCCTCTGTGGGAAATATGGGGTTTTGAGTCCCTTTCACTGAGGAAGGTGTAGGTCTTGTCTATTCCATAGTTGGTTTTTGGAACGGTACCTGTGCTTATATCAAACTCTGGTTTTATGCATCACCCCACCTCTCCTTCCCCCTTAAGCAGGCATAAGAGTCTTTTCTAAATGTGAGACACTGTTCTCTTTCCTAACTCAGTTCAAGTGTAGCCATGTTTACAGGATCTTCATAAGTGATATCTTATGATAAGTTTCTTTTTCTGTGTGACTTATTTCACTTAGAATCATCGTACCTGAATCCACCCATTTTGCTGCTACTGGTCTTATGACATTGATTTCATGGCTGAGGGATATTCCATCGTACGTAAGTACCACAATTTTTTGAACCATTTTTATATTTCCTGGGATATTTAAGGTGTACCCAAGTTGAGGTCCTTGTAAGCAGTGCAGCCCTAAATTTTGGGGTGGCTGTGTCTTTTTGATTTTCAGTTTTCCCAAGGTATATTCCCTAGACTGGAAGTGCCCTTGGCTCTGTAGCTCTGTTGTTTACTTGTTTTAGGGAACACAATGCACGCCTCCAGAGAGGCAGTTGGCAATTTCCATCCCGCCCATCAGCATAACAAGGCTCCCTGTTCTCCAGGTCCTGTCTTGCCTTTCTGGTTTTTACACATTTTGTGGATGTCCCTTTTGACCGGTGGGAAGTGATACTTCTTTGTAGTGCAGATTTGCATTGCCCGCTTGCTTGCTTGGCCAAAAAGGGCGTATGCGTTTTCTCCTGAATATATTCAGGAGAAAACGCATACGCCCTTTTTGGCCAAGTGCATCATTGTCGAAGTTGTGCCCCTCTTCCTGTGCTTTAAAGGCGATTCCAACGTACCTCTTGAAATCTGTTTCCTGCTATTCTGCCTCGCTTTCAAGTCCGCCTCGTTGCCTTCCCTCAACAGACTTTTGGACGATAGTTGTCCTTTATTACTCGGCCAGTTTGTGAATTGCTGTGCCCCTGAGCTCCATTTTTAAACTCGTTTTTGGTGAGCTGACCGCAAGTCCAAAATTTTGGTTCAGGATCTATACTGATTCCCGGTGGGTGGCTGAGACTTTGGTTAATTCTTCTTCCTGCCGGGAAATTACAGTGATATGTGCCCGTCCAAATGCCTAACAGCTACTCTCTCATTGGTTCTCCCTCTTCCCTTTCATCCTCTGCCAAATTGGCAACCTGTGCGAACCAGGAGGTTAAAGGGGCTGTCTCTCCAAGTTGGGAGGTTGATAATAAAGCAGATGGAAAGTCAAACCGGAGCACCAGGAGAGGGACTATTCGTTGAGTTTTAGAAACCTTTCGTATTCACAGTGTGTCCGTTCTCTAGGATTCCCGTACATGTTATATCTGTAGTAATATTCCCTTCAACCTGGAGAGTTGGGACCCATGGAATGTGTGCCATGCATTATTGCTTTAAAGGGTCTGCATTTGCTCACCCAATCTCACCAATCCTCTCAGTCCCAAGTGTCCAGCCTTATGCCACATCCAGCTGTCATTGTAGATAGGGTCATTTCAGGTTTCATCAGAGACCCTGAAGGAATTGTAAAGAATTTCCCAGTTTTTTTATTTTATTTTTGAAATTCCTTTTTATAGCGGGTTTGAGCTGATTCTCGCTGCCATATTTATCCCAGTCTAGACACACTTGATTCCCTTACGGAGACATATCAATACATAGGTTTTAAGATTCTTACTAGTCAGATATATTCCTCTGCGGGAAATATGGGGTTTTGAGTCCCTTTCACTGAGGAAGGTGTAGGTCTTGTCTATTCCATAGTTGGTTTTTGGAACGGTACCTGTGCTTATATCAAACTCTGGTTTTATGCATCACCCCACCTCTCCTTCCCCCTTAAGCAGGCATAAGAGTGTTTTCTAAATGTGAGACACTGTTCTCTTTCCTAACTCAGTTCAAGTGTAGCCATGTTTACAGGATCTTCATAAGTGATATCTTATGATAAGTTTCTTTTTCTGTGTGACTTATTTCACTTAGAATCATCGTACCTGAATCCACCCATTTTGCTGCTACTGGTCTTATGACATTGATTTCATGGCTGAGGGATATTCCATCGTACGTAAGTACCACAATTTTTTGAACCATTTTTATATTTCCTGGGATATTTAAGGTGTACCCAAGTTGAGGTCCTTGTAAGCAGTGCAGCCCTAAATTTTGGGGTGGCTGTGTCTTTTTGATTTTCAGTTTTCCCAAGGTATATTCCCTAGACTGGAAGTGCCCTTGGCTCTGTAGCTCTGTTGTTTACTTGTTTTAGGGAACACAATGCACGCCTCCAGAGAGGCAGTTGGAAATTTCCATCCCGCCCATCAGCATAACAAGGCTCCCTGTTCTCCAGGGCCTGTCTTGCCTTTCTGGTTTTTACACATTTTGTGGATGTCCCTTTTGACCGGTGGGAAGTGATACTTCTTTGTAGTGCAGATTTGCATTGCCCGCTTGCTTGCTTGGCCAAAAAGGGCGTATGCGTTTTCTCCTGAATATATTCAGGAGAAAACGCATACGCCCTTTTTGGCCAAGTGCATCATTGTCGAAGTTGTGCCCCTCTTCCTGTGCTTTAAAGGTGATTCCAACGTACCTCTGGAAATCTGTTTCCTGCTATTCTGCCTCGCTTTCAAGTCCGCCTCGTTGCCTTCCCTCAACAGATTTTTGGACGATAGTTGTCCTTTATTACTCGGCCAGTTTGTGAATTGCTGTGCCCCTGAGCTCCATTTTTCAACTCGTTTTTGGTGAGCTGACCGCAAGTCCAAAATTTTGGTTCAGGATCTATACTGATTCCCGGTGGGTGGCTGAGACTTTGGTTAATTCTTCTTCCTGCCGGGAAATTACAGTGATATGTGCCCGTCCAAATGCCTAACAGCTACTCTCTCATTGGTTCTCCCTCTTCCCTTTCATCCTCTGCCAAATTGGCAACCTGTGCGAACCAGGAGGTTAAAGGGGCTGTCTCTCCAAGTTGGGAGGTTGATAATAAAGCAGATGGAAAGTCAAACCGGAGCACCAGGAGAGGGACTATTCGTTGAGTTTTAGAAACCTTTCGTATTCACAGTGTGTCCGTTCTCTAGGATTCCCGTACATGTTATATCTGTAGTAATATTCCCTTCAACCTGGAGAGTTGGGACCCATGGAATGTGTGCCATGCATTATTGCTTTAAAGGGTCTGCATTTGCTCACCCAATCTCACCAATCCTCTCAGTCCCAAGTGTCCAGCCTTATGCCACATCCAGCTGTCATTGTAGATAGGGTCATTTCAGGTTTCATCAGAGACCCTGAAGGAATTGTAAAGAATTTCCCAGTTTTTTTGTTTTATTTTTGAAATTCCTTTTTATAGTGGGTTTGAGCTGATTCTCGCTGCCATATTTATCCCAGTCTAGACACACTTGATTCCCTTACGGAGACATATCAATACATAGGTTTTAAGATTCTTACTAGTCAGATATATTCCTCTGCGGGAAATATGGGGTTTTGAGTCCCTTTCACTGAGGAAGGTGTAGGTCTTGTCTATTCCATAGTTGGTTTTTGGAACGGTACCTGTGCTTATATCAAACTCTGGTTTTATGCATCACCCCACCTCTCCTTCCCCCTTAAGCAGGCATAAGGGTCTTTTCTAAATGTGAGACACTGTTCTCTTTCCTAACTCAGTTCAAGTGTAGCCATGTTTACAGGATCTTCATAAGTGATATCTTATGATAAGTTTCTTTTTCTGTGTGACTTATTTCACTTAGAATCATCGTACCTGAATCCACCCATTTTGCTGCTACTGGTCTTATGACATTGATTTCATGGCTGAGGGATATTCCATCGTACGTAAGTACCACAATTTTTTGAACCATTTTTATATTTCCTGGGATATTTAAGGTGTACCCAAGTTGAGGTCCTTGTAAGCAGTGCAGCCCTAAATTTTGGGGTGGCTGTGTCTTTTTGATTTTCAGTTTTCCCAAGGTATATTCCCTAGACTGGAAGTGCCCTTGGCTCTGTAGCTCTGTTGTTTACTTGTTTTAGGGAACACAATGCACGCCTCCAGAGAGGCAGTTGGCAATTTCCATCCCGCCCATCAGCATAACAAGGCTCCCTGTTCTCCAGGTCCTGTCTTGCCTTTCTGGTTTTTACACATTTTGTGGATGTCCCTTTTGACCGGTGGGAAGTGATACTTCTTTGTAGTGCAGATTTGCATTGCCCGCTTGCTTGCTTGGCCAAAAAGGGCGTATGCGTTTTCTCCTGAATATATTCAGGAGAAAACGCATACGCCCTTTTTGGCCAAGTGCATCATTGTCGAAGTTGTGCCCCTCTTCCTGTGCTTTAAAGGCGATTCCAACGTACCTCTTGAAATCTGTTTCCTGCTATTCTGCCTCGCTTTCAAGTCCGCCTCGTTGCCTTCCCTCAACAGACTTTTGGACGATAGTTGTCCTTTATTACTCGGCCAGTTTGTGAATTGCTGTGCCCCTGAGCTCCATTTTTCAACTCGTTTTTGGTGAGCTGACCGCAAGTCCAAAATTTTGGGTCAGGATCTATACTGATTCCCGGTGGGTGGCTGAGGCTTTGGTTAATTCCTCTTCCTGCCGGGAAATTACAGTGATATGTGCCCGTCCAAATGCCTAACAGCTACTCTCTCATTGGTTCTCCCTCTTCCCTTTCATCCTCTGCCAAATTGGCAACCTGTGCGAACCAGGAGGTTAAAGGGGCTGTCTCTCCAAGTTGGGAGGTTGATAATAAAGCAGATGGAAAGTCAAACCAGAGCACCAGGAGAGGGACTATTCGTTGAGTTTTAGAAACCTTTCGTATTCACAGTGTGTCCGTTCTCTAGGATTCCCGTACATGTTATATCTGTAGTAATATTCCCTTCAACCTGGAGAGTTGGGACCCATGGAATGTGTGCCATGCATTATTGCTTTAAAGGGTCTGCATTTGCTCACCCAATCTCACCAATCCTGTCAGTCCCAAGTGTCCAGCCTTATGCCACATCCAGCTGTCATTGTAGATAGGGTCATTTCAGGTTTCATCAGAGACCCTGAAGGAATTGTAAAGAATTTCCCAGTTTTTTTGTTTTATTTTTGAAATTCCTTTTTATAGTGGGTTTGAGCTGATTCTCGCTGCCATATTTATCCCAGTCTAGACACACTTGATTCCCTTACGGAGACATATCAATACGTAGCTTTTAAGATTCTTACTAGTCAGATATATTCCTCTGCGGGAAATATGGGGTTTTGAGTCCCTTTCACTGAGGAAGGTGTAGGTCTTGTCTATTCCATAGTTGGTTTTTGGAACGGTACCTGTGCTTATATCAAACTCTGGTTTTATGCATCACCCCACCTCTCCTTCCCCCTTAAGCAGGCATAAGAGTGTTTTCTAAATGTGAGACACTGTTCTCTTTCCTAACTCAGTTCAAGTGTAGCCATGTTTACAGGATCTTCATAAGTGATATCTTATGATAAGTTTCTTTTTCTGTGTGACTTATTTCACTTAGAATCATCGTACCTGAATCCACCCATTTTGCTGCTACTGGTCTTATGACATTGATTTCATGGCTGAGGGATATTCCATCGTACGTAAGTACCACAATTTTTTGAACCATTTTTATATTTCCTGGGATATTTAAGGTGTACCCAAGTTGAGGTCCTTGTAAGCAGTGCAGCCCTAAATTTTGGGGTGGCTGTGTCTTTTTGATTTTCAGTTTTCCCGAGGTATATTCCCTAGACTGGAAGTGCCCTTGGCTCTGTAGCTCTGTTGTTTACTTGTTTTAGGGAACACAATGCACTCCTCCAGAGAGGCAGTTGGCAATTTACATCCCGCCCATGAGCATAACAAGGCTCCCTGTTCTCTAGGGCCTGTCTTGCCTTTCTGGTTTTTACACATTTTGTGGATGTCCCTTTTGACCGGTGGGAAGTGATACTTCTTTGTAGTGCAGAATTGCATTGCCCGCTTGCTTGCTTGGCCAAAAAGGGCGTATGCGTTTTCTCCTGAATATATTCAGGAGAAAACGCTTACGCCCTTTTTGGCCAAGTGCATCATTTTCGAAGTTGTGCCCCTCTTCCTGTGCTTTAAAGGCGATTCCAACTTACCTCTTGAAATCTGTTTCCTGCTATTCTGCCTCGCTTTCAAGTCCACCTCGTTGCCTTCCCTCAACAGATTTTTGGACGATAGTTGTCCTTTATTACTCGGCCAGTTTGTGAATTGCTGTGCCCCTGAGCTCCATTTTTCAACTCGTTTTTGGTGAGCTGACCGCAAGTCCAAAATTTTGGTTCAGGATCTATACTGATTCCCGGTGGGTGGCTGAGACTTTGGTTAATTCTTCTTCCTGCCGGGAAATTACAGTGATATGTGCCCGTCCAAATGCCTAACAGCTACTCTCTCATTGGTTCTCCCTCTTCCCTTTCATCCTCTGCCAAATTGGCAACCTGTGCGAACCAGGAGGTTAAAGGGGCTGTCTCTCCAAGTTGGGAGGTTGATAATAAAGCAGATGGAAAGTCAAACCGGAGCACCAGGAGAGGGACTATTCGTTGAGTTTTAGAAACCTTTCGTATTCACAGTGTGTCCGTTCTCTAGGATTCCCGTACATGTTATATCTGTAGTAATATTCCCTTAAACCTGGAGAGTTGGGACCCATGGAATGTGTGCCATGCATTATTGCTTTAAAGGGTCTGCATTTGCTCACCCAATCTCACCAATCCTCTCAGTCCCAAGTGTCCAGCCTTATGCCACATCCAGCTGTCATTGTAGATAGGGTCATTTCAGGTTTCATCAGAGACCCTGAAGGAATTGTAAAGAATTTCCCAGTTTTTTTGTTTTATTTTTGAAATTCCTTTTTATAGTGGGTTTGAGCTGATTCTCGCTGCCATATTTATCCCAGTCTAGACACACTTGATTCCCTTACGGAGACATATCAATACGTAGCTTTTAAGATTCTTACTAGTCAGATATATTCCTCTGCGGGAAATATGGGGTTTTGAGTCCCTTTCACTGAGGAAGGTGTAGGTCTTGTCTATTCCATAGTTGGTTTTTGGAACGGTACCTGTGCTTATATCAAACTCTGGTTTTATGCATCACCCCACCTCTCCTTCCCCCTTAAGCAGGCATAAGAGTGTTTTCTAAATGTGAGACACTGTTCTCTTTCCTAACTCAGTTCAAGTGTAGCCATGTTTACAGGATCTTCATAAGTGATATCTTATGATAAGTTTCTTTTTCTGTGTGACTTATTTCACTTAGAATCATCGTACCTGAATCCACCCATTTTGCTGCTACTGGTCTTATGACATTGATTTCATGGCTGAGGGATATTCCATCGTACGTAAGTACCACAATTTTTTGAACCATTTTTATATTTCCTGGGATATTTAAGGTGTACCCAAGTTGAGGTCCTTGTAAGCAGTGCAGCCCTAAATTTTGGGGTGGCTGTGTCTTTTTGATTTTCAGTTTTCCCGAGGTATATTCCCTAGACTGGAAGTGCCCTTGGCTCTGTAGCTCTGTTGTTTACTTGTTTTAGGGAACACAATGCACTCCTCCAGAGAGGCAGTTGGCAATTTACATCCCGCCCATGAGCATAACAAGGCTCCCTGTTCTCTAGGGCCTGTCTTGCCTTTCTGGTTTTTACACATTTTGTGGATGTCCCTTTTGACCGGTGGGAAGTGATACTTCTTTGTAGTGCAGAATTGCATTGCCCGCTTGCTTGCTTGGCCAAAAAGGGCGTATGCGTTTTCTCCTGAATATATTCAGGAGAAAACGCTTACGCCCTTTTTGGCCAAGTGCATCATTTTCGAAGTTGTGCCCCTCTTCCTGTGCTTTAAAGGCGATTCCAACTTACCTCTTGAAATCTGTTTCCTGCTATTCTGCCTCGCTTTCAAGTCCACCTCGTTGCCTTCCCTCAACAGATTTTTGGACGATAGTTGTCCTTTATTACTCGGCCAGTTTGTGAATTGCTGTGCCCCTGAGCTCCATTTTTCAACTCGTTTTTGGTGAGCTGACCGCAAGTCCAAAATTTTGGTTCAGGATCTATACTGATTCCCGGTGGGTGGCTGAGACTTTGGTTAATTCTTCTTCCTGCCGGGAAATTACAGTGATATGTGCCCGTCCAAATGCCTAACAGCTACTCTCTCATTGGTTCTCCCTCTTCCCTTTCATCCTCTGCCAAATTGGCAACCTGTGCGAACCAGGAGGTTAAAGGGGCTGTCTCTCCAAGTTGGGAGGTTGATAATAAAGCAGATGGAAAGTCAAACCGGAGCACCAGGAGAGGGACTATTCGTTGAGTTTTAGAAACCTTTCGTATTCACAGTGTGTCCGTTCTCTAGGATTCCCGTACATGTTATATCTGTAGTAATATTCCCTTAAACCTGGAGAGTTGGGACCCATGGAATGTGTGCCATGCATTATTGCTTTAAAGGGTCTGCATTTGCTCACCCAATCTCACCAATCCTCTCAGTCCCAAGTGTCCAGCCTTATGCCACATCCAGCTGTCATTGTAGATAGGGTCATTTCAGGTTTCATCAGAGACCCTGAAGGAATTGTAAAGAATTTCCCAGTTTTTTTGTTTTATTTTTGAAATTCCTTTTTCTAGTGGGTTTGAGCTGATTCTCGCTGCCATATTTATCCCAGTCTAGACACACTTGATTCCCTTACGGAGACATATCAATACATAGGTCTTAAGATTCTTACTAGTCAGATATATTCCTCTGTGGGAAATATGGGGTTTTGAGTCCCTTTCACTGAGGAAGGTGTAGGTCTTGTCTATTCCATAGTTGGTTTTTGGAACGGTACCTGTGCTTATATCAAACTCTGGTTTTATGCATCACCCCACCTCTCCTTCCCCCTTAAGCAGGCATAAGAGTCTTTTCTAAATGTGAGACACTGTTCTCTTCCTAACTCAGTTCAAGTGTAGCCATGTTTACAGGATCTTCATAAGTGATATCTTATGATAAGTTTCTTTTTCTGTGTGACTTATTTCACTTAGAATCATCGTACCTGAATCCACCCATTTTGCTGCTACTGGTCTTATGACATTGATTTCATGGCTGAGGGATATTCCATCGTACGTAAGTACCACAATTTTTTGAACCATTTTTATATTTCCTGGGATATTTAAGGTGTACCCAAGTTGAGGTCCTTGTAAGCAGTGCAGCCCTAAATTTTGGGGTGGCTGTGTCTTTTTGATTTTCAGTTTTCCCAAGGTATATTCCCTAGACTGGAAGTGCCCTTGGCTCTGTAGCTCTGTTGTTTACTTGTTTTAGGGAACACAATGCACGCCTCCAGAGAGGCAGTTGGCAATTTCCATCCCGCCCATCAGCATAACAAGGCTCCCTGTTCTCCAGGTCCTGTCTTGCCTTTCTGGTTTTTACACATTTTGTGGATGTCCCTTTTGACCGGTGGGAAGTGATACTTCTTTGTAGTGCAGATTTGCATTGCCCGCTTGCTTGCTTGGCCAAAAAGGGCGTATGCGTTTTCTCCTGAATATATTCAGGAGAAAACGCATACGCCCTTTTTGGCCAAGTGCATCATTGTCGAAGTTGTGCCCCTCTTCCTGTGCTTTAAAGGCGATTCCAACGTACCTCTTGAAATCTGTTTCCTGCTATTCTGCCTCGCTTTCAAGTCCGCCTCGTTGCCTTCCCTCAACAGACTTTTGGACGATAGTTGTCCTTTATTACTCGGCCAGTTTGTGAATTGCTGTGCCCCTGAGCTCCATTTTTCAACTCGTTTTTGGTGAGCTGACCGCAAGTCCAAAATTTTGGTTCAGGATCTATACTGATTCCCGGTGGGTGGCTGAGACTTTGGTTAATTCTTCTTCCTGCCGGGAAATTACAGTGATATGTGCCCGTCCAAATGCCTAACAGCTACTCTCTCATTGGTTCTCCCTCTTCCCTTTCATCCTCTGCCAAATTGGCAACCTGTGCGAACCAGGAGGTTAAAGGGGCTGTCTCTCCAAGTTGGGAGGTTGATAATAAAGCAGATGGAAAGTCAAACCGGAGCACCAGGAGAGGGACTATTCGTTGAGTTTTAGAAACCTTTCGTATTCACAGTGTGTCCGTTCTCTAGGATTCCCGTACATGTTATATCTGTAGTAATATTCCCTTCAACCTGGAGAGTTGGGACCCATGGAATGTGTGCCATGCATTATTGCTTTAAAGGGTCTGCATTTGCTCACCCAATCTCACCAATCCTCTCAGTCCCAAGTGTCCAGCCTTATGCCACATCCAGCTGTCATTGTAGATAGGGTCATTTCAGGTTTCATCAGAGACCCTGAAGGAATTGTAAAGAATTTCCCAGTTTTTTTATTTTATTTTTGAAATTCCTTTTTATAGCGGGTTTGAGCTGATTCTCGCTGCCATATTTATCCCAGTCTAGACACACTTGATTCCCTTACGGAGACATATCAATACATAGGTTTTAAGATTCTTACTAGTCAGATATATTCCTCTGCGGGAAATATGGGGTTTTGAGTCCCTTTCACTGAGGAAGGTGTAGGTCTTGTCTATTCCATAGTTGGTTTTTGGAACGGTACCTGTGCTTATATCAAACTCTGGTTTTATGCATCACCCCACCTCTCCTTCCCCCTTAAGCAGGCATAAGAGTGTTTTCTAAATGTGAGACACTGTTCTCTTTCCTAACTCAGTTCAAGTGTAGCCATGTTTACAGGATCTTCATAAGTGATATCTTATGATAAGTTTCTTTTTCTGTGTGACTTATTTCACTTAGAATCATCGTACCTGAATCCACCCATTTTGCTGCTACTGGTCTTATGACATTGATTTCATGGCTGAGGGATATTCCATCGTACGTAAGTACCACAATTTTTTGAACCATTTTTATATTTCCTGGGATATTTAAGGTGTACCCAAGTTGAGGTCCTTGTAAGCAGTGCAGCCCTAAATTTTGGGGTGGCTGTGTCTTTTTGATTTTCAGTTTTCCCAAGGTATATTCCCTAGACTGGAAGTGCCCTTGGCTCTGTAGCTCTGTTGTTTACTTGTTTTAGGGAACACAATGCACGCCTCCAGAGAGGCAGTTGGAAATTTCCATCCCGCCCATCAGCATAACAAGGCTCCCTGTTCTCCAGGGCCTGTCTTGCCTTTCTGGTTTTTACACATTTTGTGGATGTCCCTTTTGACCGGTGGGAAGTGATACTTCTTTGTAGTGCAGATTTGCATTGCCCGCTTGCTTGCTTGGCCAAAAAGGGCGTATGCGTTTTCTCCTGAATATATTCAGGAGAAAACGCATACGCCCTTTTTGGCCAAGTGCATCATTGTCGAAGTTGTGCCCCTCTTCCTGTGCTTTAAAGGTGATTCCAACGTACCTCTGGAAATCTGTTTCCTGCTATTCTGCCTCGCTTTCAAGTCCGCCTCGTTGCCTTCCCTCAACAGATTTTTGGACGATAGTTGTCCTTTATTACTCGGCCAGTTTGTGAATTGCTGTGCCCCTGAGCTCCATTTTTCAACTCGTTTTTGGTGAGCTGACCGCAAGTCCAAAATTTTGGTTCAGGATCTATACTGATTCCCGGTGGGTGGCTGAGACTTTGGTTAATTCTTCTTCCTGCCGGGAAATTACAGTGATATGTGCCCGTCCAAATGCCTAACAGCTACTCTCTCATTGGTTCTCCCTCTTCCCTTTCATCCTCTGCCAAATTGGCAACCTGTGCGAACCAGGAGGTTAAAGGGGCTGTCTCTCCAAGTTGGGAGGTTGATAATAAAGCAGATGGAAAGTCAAACCGGAGCACCAGGAGAGGGACTATTCGTTGAGTTTTAGAAACCTTTCGTATTCACAGTGTGTCCGTTCTCTAGGATTCCCGTACATGTTATATCTGTAGTAATATTCCCTTCAACCTGGAGAGTTGGGACCCATGGAATGTGTGCCATGCATTATTGCTTTAAAGGGTCTGCATTTGCTCACCCAATCTCACCAATCCTCTCAGTCCCAAGTGTCCAGCCTTATGCCACATCCAGCTGTCATTGTAGATAGGGTCATTTCAGGTTTCATCAGAGACCCTGAAGGAATTGTAAAGAATTTCCCAGTTTTTTTGTTTTATTTTTGAAATTCCTTTTTATAGTGGGTTTGAGCTGATTCTCGCTGCCATATTTATCCCAGTCTAGACACACTTGATTCCCTTACGGAGACATATCAATACATAGGTTTTAAGATTCTTACTAGTCAGATATATTCCTCTGCGGGAAATATGGGGTTTTGAGTCCCTTTCACTGAGGAAGGTGTAGGTCTTGTCTATTCCATAGTTGGTTTTTGGAACGGTACCTGTGCTTATATCAAACTCTGGTTTTATGCATCACCCCACCTCTCCTTCCCCCTTAAGCAGGCATAAGGGTCTTTTCTAAATGTGAGACACTGTTCTCTTTCCTAACTCAGTTCAAGTGTAGCCATGTTTACAGGATCTTCATAAGTGATATCTTATGATAAGTTTCTTTTTCTGTGTGACTTATTTCACTTAGAATCATCGTACCTGAATCCACCCATTTTGCTGCTACTGGTCTTATGACATTGATTTCATGGCTGAGGGATATTCCATCGTACGTAAGTACCACAATTTTTTGAACCATTTTTATATTTCCTGGGATATTTAAGGTGTACCCAAGTTGAGGTCCTTGTAAGCAGTGCAGCCCTAAATTTTGGGGTGGCTGTGTCTTTTTGATTTTCAGTTTTCCCAAGGTATATTCCCTAGACTGGAAGTGCCCTTGGCTCTGTAGCTCTGTTGTTTACTTGTTTTAGGGAACACAATGCACGCCTCCAGAGAGGCAGTTGGCAATTTCCATCCCGCCCATCAGCATAACAAGGCTCCCTGTTCTCCAGGTCCTGTCTTGCCTTTCTGGTTTTTACACATTTTGTGGATGTCCCTTTTGACCGGTGGGAAGTGATACTTCTTTGTAGTGCAGATTTGCATTGCCCGCTTGCTTGCTTGGCCAAAAAGGGCGTATGCGTTTTCTCCTGAATATATTCAGGAGAAAACGCATACGCCCTTTTTGGCCAAGTGCATCATTGTCGAAGTTGTGCCCCTCTTCCTGTGCTTTAAAGGCGATTCCAACGTACCTCTTGAAATCTGTTTCCTGCTATTCTGCCTCGCTTTCAAGTCCGCCTCGTTGCCTTCCCTCAACAGACTTTTGGACGATAGTTGTCCTTTATTACTCGGCCAGTTTGTGAATTGCTGTGCCCCTGAGCTCCATTTTTCAACTCGTTTTTGGTGAGCTGACCGCAAGTCCAAAATTTTGGTTCAGGATCTATACTGATTCCCGGTGGGTGGCTGAGACTTTGGTTAATTCTTCTTCCTGCCGGGAAATTACAGTGATATGTGCCCGTCCAAATGCCTAACAGCTACTCTCTCATTGGTTCTCCCTCTTCCCTTTCATCCTCTGCCAAATTGGCAACCTGTGCGAACCAGGAGGTTAAAGGGGCTGTCTCTCCAAGTTGGGAGGTTGATAATAAAGCAGATGGAAAGTCAAACCGGAGCACCAGGAGAGGGACTATTCGTTGAGTTTTAGAAACCTTTCGTATTCACAGTGTGTCCGTTCTCTAGGATTCCCGTACATGTTATATCTGTAGTAATATTCCCTTCAACCTGGAGAGTTGGGACCCATGGAATGTGTGCCATGCATTATTGCTTTAAAGGGTCTGCATTTGCTCACCCAATCTCACCAATCCTCTCAGTCCCAAGTGTCCAGCCTTATGCCACATCCAGCTGTCATTGTAGATAGGGTCATTTCAGGTTTCATCAGAGACCCTGAAGGAATTGTAAAGAATTTCCCAGTTTTTTTATTTTATTTTTGAAATTCCTTTTTATAGTGGGTTTGAGCTGATTCTCGCTGCCATATTTATCCCAGTCTAGACACACTTGATTCCCTTACGGAGACATATCAATACATAGGTTTTAAGATTCTTACTAGTCAGATATATTCCTCTGCGGGAAATATGGGGTTTTGAGTCCCTTTCACTGAGGAAGGTGTAGGTCTTGTCTATTCCATAGTTGGTTTTTGGAACGGTACCTGTGCTTATATCAAACTCTGGTTTTATGCATCACCCCACCTCTCCTTCCCCCTTAAGCAGGCATAAGAGTGTTTTCTAAATGTGAGACACTGTTCTCTTTCCTAACTCAGTTCAAGTGTAGCCATGTTTACAGGATCTTCATAAGTGATATCTTATGATAAGTTTCTTTTTCTGTGTGACTTATTTCACTTAGAATCATCGTACCTGAATCCACCCATTTTGCTGCTACTGGTCTTATGACATTGATTTCATGGCTGAGGGATATTCCATCGTACGTAAGTACCACAATTTTTTGAACCATTTTTATATTTCCTGGGATATTTAAGGTGTACCCAAGTTGAGGTCCTTGTAAGCAGTGCAGCCCTAAATTTTGGGGTGGCTGTGTCTTTTTGATTTTCAGTTTTCCCAAGGTATATTCCCTAGACTGGAAGTGCCCTTGGCTCTGTAGCTCTGTTGTTTACTTGTTTTAGGGAACACAATGCACGCCTCCAGAGAGGCAGTTGGAAATTTCCATCCCGCCCATCAGCATAACAAGGCTCCCTGTTCTCCAGGGCCTGTCTTGCCTTTCTGGTTTTTACACATTTTGTGGATGTCCCTTTTGACCGGTGGGAAGTGATACTTCTTTGTAGTGCAGATTTGCATTGCCCGCTTGCTTGCTTGGCCAAAAAGGGCGTATGCGTTTTCTCCTGAATATATTCAGGAGAAAACGCATACGCCCTTTTTGGCCAAGTGCATCATTGTCGAAGTTGTGCCCCTCTTCCTGTGCTTTAAAGGTGATTCCAACGTACCTCTGGAAATCTGTTTCCTGCTATTCTGCCTCGCTTTCAAGTCCGCCTCGTTGCCTTCCCTCAACAGATTTTTGGACGATA
This sequence comes from Hyperoodon ampullatus, assembly GCF_949752795.1. NCBI lineage: Eukaryota > Metazoa > Chordata > Mammalia > Artiodactyla > Ziphiidae > Hyperoodon > Hyperoodon ampullatus. The sequence continues at coordinate 608,845 of NW_027640475.1, read as the reverse complement.
GTTGTCCTTTATTACTCGGCCAGTTTGTGAATTGCTGTGCCCCTGAGCTCCATTTTTCAACTCGTTTTTGGTGAGCTGACCGCAAGTCCAAAATTTTGGTTCAGGATCTATACTGATTCCCGGTGGGTGGCTGAGACTTTGGTTAATTCTTCTTCCTGCCGGGAAATTACAGTGATATGTGCCCGTCCAAATGCCTAACAGCTACTCTCTCATTGGTTCTCCCTCTTCCCTTTCATCCTCTGCCAAATTGGCAACCTGTGCGAACCAGGAGGTTAAAGGGGCTGTCTCTCCAAGTTGGGAGGTTGATAATAAAGCAGATGGAAAGTCAAACCGGAGCACCAGGAGAGGGACTATTCGTTGAGTTTTAGAAACCTTTCGTATTCACAGTGTGTCCGTTCTCTAGGATTCCCGTACATGTTATATCTGTAGTAATATTCCCTTCAACCTGGAGAGTTGGGACCCATGGAATGTGTGCCATGCATTATTGCTTTAAAGGGTCTGCATTTGCTCACCCAATCTCACCAATCCTCTCAGTCCCAAGTGTCCAGCCTTATGCCACATCCAGCTGTCATTGTAGATAGGGTCATTTCAGGTTTCATCAGAGACCCTGAAGGAATTGTAAAGAATTTCCCAGTTTTTTTGTTTTATTTTTGAAATTCCTTTTTATAGTGGGTTTGAGCTGATTCTCGCTGCCATATTTATCCCAGTCTAGACACACTTGATTCCCTTACGGAGACATATCAATACATAGGTTTTAAGATTCTTACTAGTCAGATATATTCCTCTGCGGGAAATATGGGGTTTTGAGTCCCTTTCACTGAGGAAGGTGTAGGTCTTGTCTATTCCATAGTTGGTTTTTGGAACGGTACCTGTGCTTATATCAAACTCTGGTTTTATGCATCACCCCACCTCTCCTTCCCCCTTAAGCAGGCATAAGGGTCTTTTCTAAATGTGAGACACTGTTCTCTTTCCTAACTCAGTTCAAGTGTAGCCATGTTTACAGGATCTTCATAAGTGATATCTTATGATAAGTTTCTTTTTCTGTGTGACTTATTTCACTTAGAATCATCGTACCTGAATCCACCCATTTTGCTGCTACTGGTCTTATGACATTGATTTCATGGCTGAGGGATATTCCATCGTACGTAAGTACCACAATTTTTTGAACCATTTTTATATTTCCTGGGATATTTAAGGTGTACCCAAGTGGAGGTCCTTGTAAGCAGTGCAGCCCTAAATTTTGGGGTGGCTGTGTCTTTTTGATTTTCAGTTTTCCCAAGGTATATTCCCTAGACTGGAAGTGCCCTTGGCTCTGTAGCTCTGTTGTTTACTTGTTTTAGGGAACACAATGCACTCCTCCAGAGAGGCAGTTGGCAATTTACATCCCGCCCATCAGCATAACAAGGCACCCTGTTCTCCAGGGCCTGTCTTGCCTTTCTGGTTTTTACACATTTTGTGGATGTCCCTTTTGACCGGTGGGAAGTGATACTTCTTTGTAGTGCAGATTTGCATTGCCCACTTGCTTGCTTGGCCAAAAAGGGCGTATGCGTTTTCTCCTGGAGAAAACACATACGCCCTTTTTGGCCAAGTGCATCATTGTCGAAGTTGTGCCCCTCTTCCTGTGCTTTAAAGGCGATTCCAACGTACCTCTTGAAATCTGTTTCCTGCTATTCTGCCTCGCTTTCAAGTCCGCCTCGTTGCCTTCCCTCAACAGATTTTTGGACGATAGTTGTCCTTTATTACTCGGCCAGTTTGTGAATTGCTGTGCCCCTGAGCTCCATTTTTCAACTCGTTTTTGGTGAGCTGACCGCAAGTCCAAAATTTTGGTTCAGGATCTATAATGATTCCCGGTGGGTGGCTGAGACTTTGGTTAATTCTTCTTCCTGCCGGGAAATTACAGTGATATGTGCCCGTCCAAATGCCTAACAGCTACTCTCTCATTGGTTCTCCCTCTTCCCTTTCATCCTCTGCCAAATTGGCAACCTGTGCGAACCAGGAGGTTAAAGGGGCTGTCTCTCCAAGTTGGGAGGTTGATAATAAAGCAGATGGAAAGTCAAACCGGAGCACCAGGAGAGGGACTATTCGTTGAGTTTTAGAAACCTTTCGTATTCACAGTGTGTCCGTTCTCTAGGATTCCCGTACATGTTATATCTGTAGTAATATTCCCTGCAACCTGGAGAGTTGGGACACATGGAATGTGTGCCATGCATTATTGCTTTAAAGGGTCTGCATTTGCTCACCCAATCTCACCAATCCTCTCAGTCCCAAGTGTCCAGCCTTATGCCACATCCAGCTGTCATTGTAGATAGGGTCATTTCAGGTTTCATCAGAGACCCTGAAGGAATTGTAAAGAATTTCCCAGTTTTTTTTGTTTTGTTTTTGTAATTCCTTTTTATAGTGGGTTTGAGCTGATTCTCGCTGCCATGTTTGTGCCAGTCTAGACACACTTGATTCCCTTACGGAGACATATCAATCCATAGGTTTTAAGATTCTTACTAGTCAGATATATTCCTCTGCGGGAAATATGGGGTTTTGAGTCCCTTTCACTGAGGAAGGTGTAGGTCTTGTCTATTCCATAGTTGGTTTTTGGAACGGTACCTGTGCTTATATCAAACTCTGGTTTTATGCATCACCCCACCTCTCCTTCCCCCTTAAGCAGGCATAAGAGTGTTATCTAAATGTGAGACACTGTTCTCTTTCCTAACTCAGTTCAAGTGTAGCCATGTTTACAGGATCTTCATAAGTGATATCTTATGATAAGTTTCTTTTTCTGTGTGACTTATTTCACTTAGAATCATCGTACCTGAATCCACCCTTTTTGCTGCTACTGGTCTTATGACATTGATTTCATGGCTGAGGGATATTCCATCGTACGTAAGTACCACAATTTTTTGAACCAATTTTATATTTCCTGGGATATTTAAGGTGTACCCAAGTTGAGGTCCTTGTAAGCAGTGCAGCCCTAAATTTTGGGGTGCCTCTGTCTTATTGATTTTCAGTTTTTCCCAGGTATATTCCCTAGACTGGAAGTGCCCTTGGCTCTGTAGCTCTGTTGTTTACTTGTTTTAGGGAACACAATGCACTCCTCCAGAGAGGCAGTTGGCAATTTACATCCCGCCCATCAGCATAACAAGGCTCCCTGTTCTCCAGGGCCTGTCTTGCCTTTCTGGTTTTTACACATTTTGTGGATGTCCCTTTTGACCGGTGGGAAGTGATACTTCTTTGTAGTGCAGATTTGCATTGCCCACTTGCTTGCTTGGCCAAAAAGGGCATATGCGTTTTCTCCTGAATATATTCAGGAGAAAACACATACGCCCTTTTTGGCCAAGTGCATCATTGTCGAAGTTGTGCCCCTCTTCCTGTGCTTTAAAGGCGATTCCAACGTACCTCTTGAAATCTGTTTCCTGCTATTCTGCCTCGCTTTCAAGTCCGCCTCGTTGCCTTCCCTCAACAGATTTTTGGACGATAGTTGTCCTTTATTACTCGGCCAGTTTGTGAATTGCTGTGCCCCTGAGCTCCATTTTTCAACTCGTTTTTGGTGAGCTGACCGCAAGTCCAAAATTTTGCTTCAGGACCTATACTGGTTCCCGGTGGGTGGCTGAGAATTTGGTTAATTCTTCTTCCTGCCGGGAAATTACAGTGATATGTGCCCGTCCAAATGCCTAACAGCTACTCTCTCATTGGTTCTCCCTCTTCCCTTTCATCCTCTGCCAAATTGGCAACCTGTGCGAACCAGGAGGTTAAAGGGGCTGTCTCTCCAAGTTGGGAGGTTGATAATAAAGCAGATGGAAAGTCAAACCGGAGCACCAGGAGAGGGACTATTCGTTGAGTTTTAGAAACCTTTCGTATTCACAGTGTGTCCGTTCTCTAGGATTCCCGTACATGTTATATCTGTAGTAATATTCCCTTCAACCTGGAGAGTTGGGACCCATGGAATGTGTGCCATGCATTATTGCTTTAAAGGGTCTGCATTTGCTCACCCAATCTCACCAATCCTCTCAGTCCCAAGTGTCCAGCCTTATGCCACATCCAGCTGTCATTGTAGATAGGGTCATTTCAGGTTTCATCAGAGACCCTGAAGGAATTGTAAAGAATTTCCCAGTTTTTTTGTTTTATTTTTGAAATTCCTTTTTATAGTGGGTTTGAGCTGATTCTCGCTGCCATATTTATCCCAGTCTAGACACACTTGATTCCCTTACGGAGACATATCAATACATAGGTTTTAAGATTCTTACTAGTCAGATATATTCCTCTGCGGGAAATATGGGGTTTTGAGTCCCTTTCACTGAGGAAGGTGTAGGTCTTGTCTATTCCATAGTTGGTTTTTGGAACGGTACCTGTGCTTATATCAAACTCTGGTTTTATGCATCACCCCACCTCTCCTTCCCCCTTAAGCAAGCATAAGAGTGTTTTCTAAATGTGAGACACTGTTCTCTTTCCTAACTCAGTTCAAGTGTAGCCATGTTTACAGGATCTTCATAAGTGATATCTTATGATAAGTTTCTTTTTCTGTGTGACTTATTTCACTTAGAATCATCGTACCTGAATCCACCCATTTTGCTGCTACTGGTCTTATGAAATTGATTTCATGGCTGAGGGATATTCCATCGTACGTAAGTACCACAATTTTTTGAACCATTTTTATATTTCCTGGGATATTTAAGGTGTACCCAAGTTGAGGTCCTTGTAAGCAGTGCAGCCCTAAATTTTGGGGTGGCTGTGTCTTTTTGATTTTCAGTTTTCCCAAGGTATATTCCCTAGACTGGAAGTGCCCTTGGCTCTGTAGCTCTGTTGTTTACTTGTTTTAGGGAACACAATGCACTCCTCCAGAGAGGCAGTTGGCAATTTACATCCCGCCCATCAGCATAACAAGGCACCCTGTTCTCCAGGGCCTGTCTTGCCTTTCTGGTTTTTACACATTTTGTGGATGTCCCTTTTGACCGGTGGGAAGTGATACTTCTTTGTAGTGCAGATTTGCATTGCCCGCTTGCTTGCTTGGCCAAAAAGGGCGTATGCGTTTTCTCCTGAATATATTCAGGAGAAAACGCATACGCCCTTTTTGGCCAAGTGCATCATTGTCGAAGTTGTGCCCCTCTTCCTGTGCTTTAAAGGCGATTCCTACGTACCTCTTGAAATCTGTTTCCTGCTATTCTGCCTCGCTTTCAAGTCCACCTCGTTGCCTTCTCTCAACAGATTTTTGGACGATAGTTGTCCTTTATTACTCGGCCAGTTTGTGAATTGCTGTGCCCCTGAGCTCCATTTTTCAACTCGTTTTTGGTGAGCTGACCGCAAGTCCAAAATTTTGGGTCAGGATCTATACTGATTCCCGGTGGGTGGCTGAGGCTTTGGTTAATTCCTCTTCCTGCCGGGAAATTACAGTGATATGTGCCCGTCCAAATGCCTAACAGCTACTCTCTCATTGGTTCTCCCTCTTCCCTTTCATCCTCTGCCAAATTGGCAACCTGTGCGAACCAGGAGGTTAAAGGGGCTGTCTCTCCAAGTTGGGAGGTTGATAATAAAGCAGATGGAAAGTCAAACCAGAGCACCAGGAGAGGGACTATTCGTTGAGTTTTAGAAACCTTTCGTATTCACAGTGTGTCCGTTCTCTAGGATTCCCGTACATGTTATATCTGTAGTAATATTCCCTTCAACCTGGAGAGTTGGGACCCATGGAATGTGTGCCATGCATTATTGCTTTAAAGGGTCTGCATTTGCTCACCCAATCTCACCAATCCTCTCAGTCCCAAGTGTCCAGCCTTATGCCACATCCAGCTGTCATTGTAGATAGGGTCATTTCAGGTTTCATCAGAGACCCTGAAGGAATTGTAAAGAATTTCCCAGTTTTTTTGTTTTATTTTTGAAATTCCTTTTTATAGTGGGTTTGAGCTGATTCTCGCTGCCATATTTATCCCAGTCTAGACACACTTGATTCCCTTACGGAGACATATCAATACGTAGCTTTTAAGATTCTTACTAGTCAGATATATTCCTCTGCGGGAAATATGGGGTTTTGAGTCCCTTTCACTGAGGAAGGTGTAGGTCTTGTCTATTCCATAGTTGGTTTTTGGAACGGTACCTGTGCTTATATCAAACTCTGGTTTTATGCATCACCCCACCTCTCCTTCCCCCTTAAGCAGGCATAAGGGTCTTTTCTAAATGTGAGACACTGTTCTCTTTCCTAACTCAGTTCAAGTGTAGCCATGTTTACAGGATCTTCATAAGTGATATCTTATGATAAGTTTCTTTTTCTGTGTGACTTATTTCACTTAGAATCATCGTACCTGAATCCACCCATTTTGCTGCTACTGGTCTTATGACATTGATTTCATGGCTGAGGGATATTCCATCGTACGTAAGTACCACAATTTTTTGAACCATTTTTATATTTCCTGGGATATTTAAGGTGTACCCAAGTGGAGGTCCTTGTAAGCAGTGCAGCCCTAAATTTTGGGGTGGCTGTGTCTTTTTTATTTTCAGTTTTCCCAAGGTATATTCCCTAGACTGGAAGTGCCCTTGGCTCTGTAGCTCTGTTGTTTACTTGTTTTAGGGAACACAATGCACTCCTCCAGAGAGGCAGTTGGCAATTTACATCCCGCCCATCAGCATAACAAGGCACCCTGTTCTCCAGGGCCTGTCTTGCCTTTCTGGTTTTTACACATTTTGTGGATGTCCCTTTTGACCGGTGGGAAGTGATACTTCTTTGTAGTGCAGATTTGCATTGCCCACTTGCTTGCTTGGCCAAAAAGGGCGTATGCGTTTTCTCCTGGAGAAAACACATACGCCCTTTTTGGCCAAGTGCATCATTGTCGAAGTTGTGCCCCTCTTCCTGTGCTTTAAAGGCGATTCCAACGTACCTCTTGAAATCTGTTTCCTGCTATTCTGCCTCGCTTTCAAGTCCGCCTCGTTGCCTTCCCTCAACAGATTTTTGGACGATAGTTGTCCTTTATTACTCGGCCAGTTTGTGAATTGCTGTGCCCCTGAGCTCCATTTTTCAACTCGTTTTTGGTGAGCTGACCGCAAGTCCAAAATTTTGGTTCAGGATCTATAATGATTCCCGGTGGGTGGCTGAGACTTTGGTTAATTCTTCTTCCTGCTGGGAAATTACAGTGATATGTGCCCGTCCAAATGCCTAACAGCTACTCTCTCATTGGTTCTCCCTCTTCCCTTTCATCCTCTGCCAAATTGGCAACCTGTGCGAACCAGGAGGTTAAAGGGGCTGTCTCTCCAAGTTGGGAGGTTGATAATAAAGCAGATGGAAAGTCAAACCGGAGCACCAGGAGAGGGACTATTCGTTGAGTTTTAGAAACCTTTCGTATTCACAGTGTGTCCGTTCTCTAGGATTCCCGTACATGTTATATCTGTAGTAATATTCCCTGCAACCTGGAGAGTTGGGACACATGGAATGTGTGCCATGCATTATTGCTTTAAAGGGTCTGCATTTGCTCACCCAATCTCACCAATCCTCTCAGTCCCAAGTGTCCAGCCTTATGCCACATCCAGCTGTCATTGTAGATAGGGTCATTTCAGGTTTCATCAGAGACCCTGAAGGAATTGTAAAGAATTTCCCAGTTTTTTTTGTTTTGTTTTTGTAATTCCTTTTTATAGTGGGTTTGAGCTGATTCTCGCTGCCATGTTTGTTCCAGTCTAGACACACTTGATTCCCTTACGGAGACATATCAATCCATAGGTTTTAAGATTCTTACTAGTCAGATATATTCCTCTGCGGGAAATATGGGGTTTTGAGTCCCTTTCACTGAGGAAGGTGTAGGTCTTGTCTATTCCATAGTTGGTTTTTGGAACGGTACCTGTGCTTATATCAAACTCTGGTTTTATGCATCACCCCACCTCTCCTTCCCCCTTAAGCAGGCATAAGAGTGTTATCTAAATGTGAGACACTGTTCTCTTTCCTAACTCAGTTCAAGTGTAGCCATGTTTACAGGATCTTCATAAGTGATATCTTATGATAAGTTTCTTTTTCTGTGTGACTTATTTCACTTAGAATCATCGTACCTGAATCCACCCTTTTTGCTGCTACTGGTCTTATGACATTGATTTCATGGCTGAGGGATATTCCATCGTACGTAAGTACCACAATTTTTTGAACCAATTTTATATTTCCTGGGATATTTAAGGTGTACCCAAGTTGAGGTCCTTGTAAGCAGTGCAGCCCTAAATTTTGGGGTGCCTCTGTCTTATTGATTTTCAGTTTTTCCCAGGTATATTCCCTAGACTGGAAGTGCCCTTGGCTCTGTAGCTCTGTTGTTTACTTGTTTTAGGGAACACAATGCACTCCTCCAGAGAGGCAGTTGGCAATTTACATCCCGCCCATCAGCATAACAAGGCTCCCTGTTCTCCAGGGCCTGTCTTGCCTTTCTGGTTTTTACACATTTTGTGGATGTCCCTTTTGACCGGTGGGAAGTGATACTTCTTTGTAGTGCAGATTTGCATTGCCCACTTGCTTGCTTGGCCAAAAAGGGCATATGCGTTTTCTCCTGAATATATTCAGGAGAAAACACATACGCCCTTTTTGGCCAAGTGCATCATTGTCGAAGTTGTGCCCCTCTTCCTGTGCTTTAAAGGCGATTCCAACGTACCTCTTGAAATCTGTTTCCTGCTATTCTGCCTCGCTTTCAAGTCCGCCTCGTTGCCTTCCCTCAACAGATTTTTGGACGATAGTTGTCCTTTATTACTCGGCCAGTTTGTGAATTGCTGTGCCCCTGAGCTCCATTTTTCAACTCGTTTTTGGTGAGCTGACCGCAAGTCCAAAATTTTGCTTCAGGACCTATACTGGTTCCCGGTGGGTGGCTGAGAATTTGGTTAATTCTTCTTCCTGCCGGGAAATTAC